>NC_072732.1:121857802-122129082 GCF_026930045.1 Uloborus diversus | reverse complement strand
CTCTTGCTCCAGTGTAGCAGTGAGTGTTTTCTTAGGTTCTTCGAGTTGCAGAGGATATCCAAAAACTGGAGAAAATGTTGAGTAACAAGGAAAGAGTATAAAAGGGTAAAAGTATCATTGCAAGAGGTGCACCTGGAAAAAAGTTTCAGAAGAAAAAACACAAAAACTTAAGAAATGAAAAAAAAAAAGTGTCAAAAATGTAGAAAAAAAATATAGGCTTTTTTAATACAACTGACGAGGTATAAAAAAATTAAATGGCGGATCTCATATTTTATCAGATCATATTGACATGTGGGAAAATCTACCTTCTGGGTTTGAAGAGCTAGAACATTGGACATTTGAAGTTCGGATAGAATTTGCCATTAAACAGACACTTTTTCTGTTAGAAAAGTTCTAATGGTAGCTGATGGCGATGGAGACTTTTACTTTTTTTTTGTGCAAAAGTAAAACCATTTTGACTGTTTTTATTTGACCAGAAGTTGCATCCGTTCCAGATAAAAATTTTAAATTGTTTATAACAGCTCTTACGAAAAGAAATGATGCAAAGTGAAATCAATCTTTTTTTTTCTGAAAGTTAAATTGTTATTTAAATGTACAATGAAACTTGAATCGTTTTTTCACTAGGATTTAATTTTGATTTTAATCATTGAAAATATTATGTTTCACTCAATACTATATGCTGTCTCTCTGTTCTTTGTGTGCTGTCTCTCTGTACCCCGTATGCTGTCCCACTGTGCCCCATGAGTAGGGTAGAATGAAACATAATTTTACGTTTTCTTTTTATTTTTCATTCTATTTCCAAAACTTTAAATAGGAAATACATTATTTGTGTCTCAAAAGTTTGTATACATAGCTGCATTACAAATCCACAGTACTTTACATTTTTCAGAGAATCAATGTTTTGAAATTTCTTGAACTTTTCATTTTTCGTCTCCCCTACAGTAATCCCTCGTTATATTGAGCTTCAATACATCGCTCATTTAGATATACGACGTTTACCATGAAAAAACAAAGGCAATAAAACTTTGTTCTAAATTTTAGATCACTTAAGTAGTATAAATCTTGTATTTCTCATCAAAATTTCTTACCTTCCGTTTTTTGCTAATAAATAAAACAGGGATGCACTTCTTTCTTCTGAAGTCGCTGCATTTTCCGTTATATTTGTTTGAATTCAAAGCATCAGCATGGCAGAGGTTTTTTATTGGAAAAATAAACATTTAACATAAAAATTTCAATTAAAAACTTTCCAATTTCCGAGTATTTGTTGCGAATACCGAAAATACTAGTATTATTTTAACTTACCATACACCAGTTTTAAAAAAGGGAAAAATCGCACGAAATACCCAGCTTTCAGTATACCGGTAAACCGATACTGCAATCACTATATGTACGTGTGTGTGTATATATACAAATACATGTGCGTGAATATTTTAGTGCTTAGAGGGGTGGGGCTTGAGAAAGAATTTTGTTTTCCATCGGAATAAATGGCATGGAAATGCAAATTGTACGTATGTATCACTTGAACGAAAGAGCAAAATAAAATTGCATCGAAAAATGTAAGAAATACAAGAGCTATTGCTTTTACATACGAGTTAAAAAACACTGATGACTCTACTCTTATCGATTAGTCCGAAATAGATGATTTTTCCGTTAAGTAATAATAGGGGAAATGTACAAAATCAGTACTGAAAAAAATCTTAGTTAAGATCATTTTAGTAGTTCCTTCAGCCCTTTAAAAACAATCAAACAACAGACATTTACGAAATCTAAATTTTCTCCTTGGTCAGCATATTCGGCACGAAGTCCTGCTCAAATCCCCCGTGTGGCGCTTGTGATGCCAGAGATTCTCTCGACCATCGGTCACTCTCGCCTGATACTCTTGGATACTTTATAGAAAAATTCACCACCCCGACGGAGTCTCCCTCCCGTCTCCATAGCAACGAACAATCCTTGTGGACGTTACCGGCGGTCATTTCTTTTTCGGCTGAACGTGGAGAGTGGATGCAGGGTTGCCGGAATTTTTTGGTGGGGGCGGTGGGCTGAAATTAGTTGGAAAAGAAAATCAACGGGGAAGGGAGAATTGAATTTTTTCGGCAAAAGAAATTAATTAATTGCAAGAAAGAGTTGCAGTTTTTTACTTTTTAAAAATTAACGAATGTTTAGGGAATAAAAGAAATGTTGAAGTTAACAAACTATTTTGACATGAAGACTTTTAAAGGGAATTTTTTAAAAGAAAAATAAACTTAGTCGTCTTATTTTGATACAAAAGAAGAAAAAAAAGAAATGTTTCTGTTATTTAAAAACTTTGTTTTAAAATCTGTCTACGTAATGGTTTATCACCATTCACCTAAGTGCATTCCCCAAGAGCTGGCATATATTTTTCCATGAGAAATCTCTATTGACGGACGGCCATTACAACAGAATTTTGACGCCCTCTTTCCCCACCAGATGGATGTGCTTATGCTCTTTTAGATGCGAAACTGCACTAGAGTATTAAGAGTATTCAAGGTCAGCATAGACGGCGATTGAGACTGAAAAGTGGGAGGGGGGCCAAAAAAAAAAAAAAAAGAAAGACTACTAGAATCCATAGGACTTTTAGCGAAAGCAAAAAAAAATGAAATACAAAAAAAAAAAAAAGAAAAAGACAAAAAATAGATATGTATATTAATTTGAATTTTTGGCATCTTGAATTCAAATTATGTTTTTCGCAATCACGAACGTGTGTATGCGCGTGTTTGTGTAGGTGCATGTGTGTGTGTTTGTGTAGGCGCATGTGTGTGGGTGCGTGTGTGTGTGAGTGTATGTATGCATGTGTGTGAGTGAGTATTGTGTACGCGCGTGTGCGTGTAGGCGTTCATGTGTGTGTGTATGTAGGCATGTGTGTTTGTGTCCGTGTGCAGGCATGAGTGTTTGTATGTGTGTCTGTAGGAGTGTGTGTATGCGTAGGAGTGTGTGTATGCGTAGGTGTGTGTGTGTGCATGTGTAGGAGTGTGTGTATGTGTAGGTGTGTGTGTGTGCATGTGTAGGTGTGTGTGTGTGCATGTGTAGGTGTGTGTGCATGTGTAGGTGTGTGTGTTTGTGCATGTGTAGGTGTGTGTATGTATGCGTGTGTGTGTAGGATATGAACGCAACCTGGACACTGTTTTCGCAAGAGGAGCAGCATCGTGAGGAGCCGATCGACGGTGATGCTGCAGAGGGTGCTGGCGGGAAAATAAAATCAGCGTAACATCAAAAACAGTCAAATGAGAACAATAAGCAATCGTAATTGCTCAAAAAAGTACGAAGATTTATAAGTTTGGTTTTGAGAGCATATAAGTGGTAATTGATACTAATCTTAAACAGCTTAACTCACGTTTTTCTTAAGATTTTGATGAACTATGTACACAAGAATTTCGCCCTAAGAAACACTTGGACATGAATTTGACTTACATAATTTACCCCAAATTTTGAGATGTCACAAACACTTGGTAATACTTTCATTAAGTAAGTATGGCTTGTTGTAAAACAATTGATTTACTAACATCTAAACAATGAATACATAAACTAAAAGTTACTGCTTGTGCTAAAAAATGTTTCGTAAACAGATTACAAAGTAAAACAAATAATTATGATCTGAAAATTTTGACACTTCCGCTTTTTTTAATAATTTCTAGTTTTGTTTCTAAATTGGGAAATAAAAAAATGATCCATAAAATGGTGTGTGTGGGGGGGGGGGCAGTTTATTGCTTATTCATTTATTTATTTTGGAATCATTTTTTTTAAGCTAAAATTTCTCACACATTTCCTCTTAAGGGAATGAAAGAACCCCAAATCTCTTAACACTCTATACCATTTGAAAGAGCTTTTTCTTCCAGCACAAGATGAAGTTCGTTCCAATTATCTTCATAGTGTTTTCTTCTTAATAATTTTGTTAACCGTATTTTCATCATGTTCTTTTTTTTTTCTGCGGATGGGACGAAATTTTAATATTGTTCCAGTTATTATGAGCTATTTGGTTAAATTCTATCTTTTACTGGAGGGGGAGCGGTATTTTCATTCTGTAATCCTAATAATTGTAATTTGCAAGTAATCGCTAGACGCATTTTAATCTAATTGTTCTTTGCAGATGATTTAAATTTTCGCAAACCAAGTATGAGTGGGAAACAATCCTCGGGGGTTAGTGAAGGCCACGCGTGCAGGGTAGTAGGAGTCCTCTAGTAACTGAAGAAAAATTGAAAAATAAATGATAAAAAAAGTTATCCTCGGAAAACCAAGAGCACAACGGATACTGAAGCTTTTTAAATGTCTTACACCACAATTATAGCTGGGGTGGGACAGTGTTGCATTTTGGAATAGACAGCTGTTTAACCAAATTTCCTGCGCAAATATTTTAAGAAATAATAAAAGCTAAATAAAATGATAAAACAAACACTAAAATAGACTTGATTTCCCTTAAAATATCATTGCATACACTGGGGTGGAAAATCAAAAATTCATTTCTGTATCAGCTTTGTATCATCAAAAATGCAATTTTGTATCAGTAAAAAAAACGTTTTGTATCAGAATGATCAGTTTTGTATCAAGTAAACTCACGGTTTTGAAACAGAATCTTAAACTTTGGACAAGATCACTACACAGTTTGGAGAAGATACAAAACATTTGTAGCAAAAAAGTATACAAATAACTTTTAAAACCCAATTTGGTAGCAATATTGTCATTCTAAAAAATGTGCGTAAAAACTACTTTTGGTAAATTTAAGATTAATCAGAAAACATACTTAACTGGAATCTTAATTTAGTTGTTTTATAGCATTTGTTGCAAATATTTATCATATTTTCATTTATGATACTACGGGACTCCACTCCCTGCTCGTTAACGGTCCCCAAAACCCAAAATTGCTTCGTAATCTTATTTGTTTCGCAAAGATTTAAATCGTCCATTAAAAAGAATCAGATTAAAAACGCGTTACGAGTTCCGTTTGGAACAAAAAACACCTCTTTCATGGGTTTTAAACTAGCTTGTACTAGCTTGCAGAGTTATAGGGGCTAAGGGGCTCCTGAGCATTGCAAAGCGTCAGTTTTATACGTTTGAAATGTCGCTTTCAAATTCAGTCTCTAGTAATATATTTTGCTCTTTAGGTAAGGACTTGAATCAATCTGAGCCTAGAATTTTCCGTTAAAATAGAAACCCATAGAATATGCTATTCTAATTAATTGAGAAAGTTAGAACAAACTTTATTTGATGCAAAAAGAAAATCTCTTTAGAAGACATAGAATGTTTAGGGGAATGGGAAATTTTTCATCCCTTTAAATAGGCAATTTACGCAACATTTTAGCTTAAAAAAATAATTATAAAAAACTATTTAGAGATTAAAAATAAAAACCTGAGGTGCAAACCCCCGGGGCTCGCAGTAGTTTTGTATCAAACTTCATGGCTGTACGTGCTATGGGGTCTTCTGGACTCAGGTATGCCTCAGACTTCCTTTCACAATACCTTTGATATAACTTTTTTTAATATATTAAACGACACAGATAATAAGTATAGTGTTTAAGTTAAAAAATAACTTTAATTTATTTATTACATTCAAAGTTAAAGAGAAAAAAAACCCTTTTAAAAACGTACGTAAAGGCAGCTCCTAATTATTACAAAAGAAAAAAAAACAGAGGGGGAGAGGAGAGAGAGAGGTGATATTTTTTTAAACTTTGGTTTAAAAAATGTTTTTAAAAAAAAAACTTTTTTGGATCGCTCGGAATTTGAAAGTTAAAACATGAAAAGTAAAGTTTTGGGTTACAAAAAATATTTCTTTTAACAAAATGATTTGAAAACAAAAAATGAAGTTTTAAAAAATTGCATGAATTAAAGATTTTTAAAATAAATAAAAGTTTTCATATCTCAACATTTCATGGATATAATTTAGAAACATTGATAAGGTATTCACCATTACACAACCAAACTTATGGACATTGTTTAAATTTTCTCATCTTGCATCAATTTCTGAAACTTTACTTTTAACACTTGAATTAATAGGTCCC
Organism: Uloborus diversus; assembly: GCF_026930045.1. Lineage (NCBI taxonomy): Eukaryota > Metazoa > Arthropoda > Arachnida > Araneae > Uloboridae > Uloborus > Uloborus diversus. The sequence goes on along the minus strand of NC_072732.1, from coordinate 122,123,071 downwards.
CCTTGCACTAAAAAAATAAAATCTTTAAAAAAATAAACAAATGAAAATTCTTCAAACGTGACAAACTTTTTTAGTACATAACCCTTAGAAGATTTTAAAAATTCAGTATTTTTATGTACTACTAAGACACTTTTTCTGCACATATATTATTAAATTATAAGTACATCTTAATTTTATTCAAAACGTGAAATCATTATTAAAACGAGAAATAAAATGAGTAAATTGAAAGCAAGTAATGTAGGTTAAATTTCTTCCATTTTGCAAAATAATTGAAAAATTTACAGGATGCAAAAGGATTGAAATTTAAAGTACAGCACGCAAATTTCCGCGAATATAAGGAATTCTTTACCCCCTTTCTTACTTATTTGCTCCTTTTTAGCTTTCAATCACAAAAAATGAATGCAATTGCTTTTTTTCCTAGTAATTAATGTTTTTGGACAATAAACTTGCAATTTTGGCTCACTTTGGTGCAAAAATCGCGAATTTTGCCGTTTTGTATCAGGTTGCGTCAGAAATTGAAAATTGGTGCAGTTTCGCGCAATTAAGGAGATTTTCCGCCTCTGCATACAGAAAGGAACTAGAAAAAATGAATCACAAAATTTATTTTTAAAAAATGCGTATGTTCGAATGTCTGTACATAGAGTTTTTACAGTTTTTTTAGTTCTGAACGGTCATTTTACCCGCACATTCTCTCACGCCACGCTCTAATTCTTTTTGCGTCTGACTTAAGCATATTCACAACAAAATTGTATATTTCAATGAAGAAATTAAATTATAAACAATGAGAAAACTAAACAATACCGGAAATCCACTTTTTAAATGTTGCCAAAGACAATAAAAAACTATAGCAATTATAAAGTTAATTTGTCTATAAAAGTGAAGATATTACTTTCAAGGCTGAACTTAAGCATTGTGGATTACGCTTTAAAACTGATAACTCAACTTAAATCAAAAAAATCTTCAAAAACCTGCATTACTTAAAATTTTTAAAATTCCACAAATCCAAATAATATGCTTTCTTTTGTTTAACCTTAATTAAATTTTAAAAAATTAAAAAAAAATTATTTTTTCTAATTTTTAGCTACAATTAAACTGCAGAAGTATTTAAACTTTATGATAATTACTTTTAGTTTTCATTATTTTTCGATATTGTTTCTCTATGTACATACACATCATGCCAGATTGTTTTTTCGCAGTAAACGATCGGAACCGTTTAAACCCAATCGAGCTGATAATCATTACCAATGTGGAGAACAGATTCTGCGAAATTCCCTTGAGTACTCTTCAAGGAAACACTCAAGGAGGGACACGAAAAACTAAGAAAATGAGAACACTTACAGCTGTATGGGACGAAGAAAGTAGTGTGCTTAAGTAAATGAGATGGCAGAGTGAATACCTCTAATTTGCGTTTTGAATTAATTTTAGCTCTTTATTAATCAAACTAGACATCTAAATAGATAAACGAAAACAGTAGCTTCAACAATTGGATGGGGGAAAAATAAAAAAACTGGTGCTCTCCAACAAAGCCACCATTCCTCAAACAGTTAAAATTTGATGAATGCAGCGATTCAAGTTAATATGTGGTGAAATAGTACCTTCTAGCTAAAACTTTTTCAGCATGCGATTATAATGCTTTTTTAATTAAATTTGTCGAAAATATTGCGACTAGTTGAAATGCACTGAACATACAGTCCCTTATGTTTGATGTTGCAGAAAACGGTTTTATATTACAACTTAATATGATGCTTTCTGGTTAAAACTTGGTAAGCATAGTACTTTCCGGTTAAAGTAAGTTGACTATGACAAGATTTGTTTAAAGCTTGACCGACACACAACCATACGATCAAAACATGATGAACATAGTACTTTCTGAACAGAACTTTTCGAACATATCCCATTTTGGTTCAAACTTGGCGAACTTTTTGATTAAAGCACACAACCACACAAAAATTGGCACATATTTTTTTTTTAAAACTGGAGGAACACAACAATATCTTGTTAAACCTTGATGAACATGGGGCTTTCTGGTTAAAATTTGGTGAACATAGTGCTTTACGAATAAAATTTAAAGTGTAGTACTTAAATATCCGATGAGCCAGAAAAGCAAAAAAAAAAATTCTATTTTATCGAACGCACCCCCCCCCTTATTGTTATGTTCTTAAATCTTACTATTCCCGAAATGTGGAACGTGTTTTAAAGTTCCAAGGACTGGCCTTTTTTTAACTACGCAAAGCTACAATAAAGAAAAAATCTAAAGAGTAAATACCGTAGAAAATGAACCTCTGACAGCTGCATTTTGCCATCACCAGAAAGTTCGTCAATATTAGGGGCGTAAGCTAAGGGGAAGGTATTCATGGAAACAGCACTCCCACAATTTAGAATTTTTCCCTTTTTGACCATAGAAAAGGACTTAATTCAACCAAATCCCCTTCCGAATTTTTTTTTTCTGGATGCACCACTCAAATATGTGATGCGATGTAACAGTAAAATTAATGTCGTCTATTATGTTTGTATGGACTCAGCATTGCAGATGTCTCCAGTATTAACTAAAACCGATAGACCGTGCACACGGTAGGTGCGGGGGGCTCCAGGGCGTCATGTTTCTTCAGTTCTTCGAGATCAACTATCTCTAAATGTAAACCTTCCTCCGGCTTCATGTAATTCAACACAAACGTACACGAGCAGATAATAAAATGATACATCCTTATAAATCCTCGTTAAACTGGTAAAAGTAAAGGGTGTCTGAAAAGCCCTTGACACATTTGAAGAATTTACAGAAAAGCAACAAATCGTCGTATGAATATGCGGTTTGCACCATAGTACTTCACAAGCTCAAAAATTCCTTATGACATTTTTAAAAGAAAAAGTAAAAAGAAAAAAGATTCATCATACATAATTGCTGTATTGTCACAATAAGGAAAACAAAGGTAATGTAAGGTGTTTAATCATTTTATTAAACACTTTTATTATACTTGGCCTGATTGTCACAAAAAATCTGAGGACAGCTTCTGCTTATACCTCAGCATCTAGACCACTTATAGAGACTTCGGGATTTCACTAAATGATTTGCCTTATTTAAGGCACAACTTAACGCTAAAAAATTAAAATTTTAAAATAAAATTATTATTTTTTTTAGGAATGAAAACAGCAAATTTCATGTAATTTTCCCATTAAATGATTAAATATAAAACCTATTGATACAAATATTAGTTTCCTTACAATACTAATAGTAATAATAATCATGATGGAAATTTTGAACGATGGCTTCTCAGGAGCAAGCATGAAATGTATACCTTATCATTGCTCTTATCTATGCCAATAATCGATAACGGGGCTAAGTAAAGAGACATATTAGGATCTTTATCACGGGTAACTTGTGTGTTTTGAAACATAAATAACTTTGGGAAACCTTTAGTATTTAAATGGTTTTAATGAAATCAGCAAACAAATAAATCCTAGAGATGAACAAGGATTAATTTTTAGTGCCAATTGCTTAAAGATTTAGACACGTATATAGATTTTTTTTTTCTTTTAGTACAGAGCGTTTATATGGAAAAATAAGTTGAAATTTCGTGATAGTAACATTATTCTATTTCTGAGATACATTTACACTAAAAAGAATAAAATAACAGTATTATTAAAAAAAATCTAAGCACTTTTCATAACGTACTCAAAAGGACAAAATAACTTTCAAATTAAGTATTCTTATAGTTTTCAAAAATTCTAAGAAAATGACACTACAAACAAAGAAAATTTCAGTTCTAGTCATTTCAAACCAATCTTTCCCAATAATAAAAATATGCATGTTTCAACACTCAAAGTTATGATTGAAAGCTAGATAATGATAAGAAATTCTCTTCATGACTCGAGCCGCACTTTTCTTCGTTTGTGGTGTCATTTTATTGGAATTTTTGAAAACTACAGGAATACTTTCATTGTCCTTTCTGATCCAGAACAGATATTTTGTCCTTTTGAGTGCATAAAAGTGTTTAGTATTTTTTTTAAAAAATCTGTTATTACACAGAAAGCAATACGTATCATTACCAGAGTTCAATGTGTGCGCCGCTTGTGGACATAAAATGAACCATGGGCGCCCATAAGCAAAGTTGCAAGGGGGGGCTCAAATATTTTCCTTGTGGTTTAGCTGGATATTTTCCCCGTGAAAACTGATTTTTAGACAGATTAGAGTCATTAAAATTTGAAATTTTTAATAACTTATTCATTAATGGCTGGAGAAGAAGTGTTTTTACATTTTTGCAAAGAAAAAAAGTACTAAAAGCAAGAAAGTTCTAATTTCAAAGGGGGGGGAGGCTCAAGCCCCCCCCCCCTTGCCCCTCATATGAGCGCCTTTGAAATGAACTTGGATATTGATTAGCTGTAGTTCAAGCAACATGCGGTGCACACATTGAACTCTTGAAATGAAAGGTATTGCTTACCTTTTAATAAAATGCTTAAGCACCTTGCTTGTCGTTTGTTTTTACTTCCTTTTACAAAAAAGGAAGTATTGTATTCGCGAAAAAAATTTCACTCAAAAATCGACCTTAATTTCCATTTTACTCACCCCCGAATGAATATTGAGTTTTTTTTCCACTCGACCACACGTGGACAAGTGCCTAAGAACGTATAGACACGCGAAATATCCATAATGACGATTCCCGAGTTAATTGCAACGAATTTTCTCGTGACGTCTGTATGTAAGTATATACGTATGTGCATATGTGCGTATGTATGTCGCATAACTCAAGAACGGAATATCCTAGAAAGTTGAAATTTGGTACGTAGACTCCTAGTGGGGTCTAGTTGCGCACCTCTCCTTTTGGTTGCATTCGGGTGTTTCTAAAGGAGTCTGTTGCCCTTTTTGGGGGGAAATCATTTTCAATTTCCATGTAAACTCAAGTGATGTTACAATTTGGCGGACACTTGGCGATATATTGCTAGTCTTCCAGTCGCCAAGTTTTGTCACCAACTTGGCGAAAAATTTGGAGGATTTTTTTTTTAATCTGTTTCAATTTGGCCACTGTTGGTGATATTTAGAGAGTAGACTATAGAATCACATTAAAATTGCCAGTAATGGGGAAATGACATTAAATTGGAGTAAAAGGAAGTCATGTGATGCACACATCAGCTCGACTGTGACGATACAGCGATTACGTATAAACACAATTACTTTTTTCTGTCCTTCTTTTTATCATGTCATAAAGGATTTTTGAATTTGTGACTTATTACGGCGTAAAACCACATATTCTTACGACTTTTTTTTTTTTTTTTTTTTTTTGAGCAATCACGATTGCTTATTGTTCTCATTTGACCGTTTTTGATGTTCCGTGCCTTTTTCAGCTTGGACGAGAAGCCTCTGCAGCACCACCGCCCACCGTCCTCTGCAGGCGGCGCGGCGCGGCTGCTCCGGACCTGAGCTATCCGCTTCTCCTGGTCGGAGGCGTCCATGTTCTACACACGCGCGCGCTCACACACATACACACACACACACACGCCTACGTGCATACACACAGGTCTACGCACACACACAAGCCTACACACTTACACACACAACTTTGCACACGTAACCGCCCAGGAGAAGAGGCAGGCTTGAGGGGGGGAACTGTTTCTAGAAACAATAACTCCAATGATTAGGGTCCTGTCTCAGTTCGTGATTGCGAAAAACATAATTTGAATTCAAAATTTCAGAATTCAAATTTTTTTTTTTTTTTTTTTGCTTTTCTGTGAATTTTTGAAACGTGGGAAGGACTTTTCGGACACCTTGTATTTCGTCGTTGAGAGCAACAATGAATTATTCGTAATTTGGTGTTCCGTTTTGCATCACTGACACGTAAGAAACCTCATTGGAGGCACAACTTTGCAACCTACGCAATGAACACTCTTCTCCACCGGCTGCCCAACCATTATGAACATCTGAACAAATTAGGAATCGGTCGCAATTTCAGCGATTAATTCTTCATTACAGCAACCCTACCTTTCCTACACTCTAAGAGCAAAAGGAATAGACAGTAATTCCAAAACACGCGGATTATTGGATTTGGCGGGGGTAGAGAGACCAGAGGGAAAGAGAGAACAGTACACAGAATGAGGGGTGAAGAAAAACGAAAAGAGAACGGCAAGAGAACGAGGGGAGACCTGACGCATCATTGTTTAACACCGAGTGTCGCCTCCTTTCCTTATCCATATTTATTTCACGTTCCTCATCTAATTTTGAAGAACACTACGGCAACGGAGCAGCTCGTTAAAACGTCGAGAAGGGAAAACATTTCGAATGTTCCTTTTGTCGTTTGGAGACAATATGAGTTCGTTTTCAAATTCGTCCTCGACTCAAGTGAGTCTTTTAGGGATTAATCCCACCGTTTCCTTAACAGACAGCGGTTAAAGTAAATTGTGAGTTGTTCAGAGATGCTAACCGATACGTAGTCATTACGGAAAATAAACACAATTTTGAATTTTCTGCTGACAATGGAAAATAACTTATTTTTCATAACCACTTTATTCAAAGCAATAATGCAAAATCTGCTGCTTGATCACTATTAAAACAACTAGAAAATCGCCGGTGAAGGTATGACGGATAAAAATGGCTTCTACATTTGAACGAAGCAATTGCCTGTTTGGTGACATTTTGTTTGTAGAAATTTTGACCCTAACTCCAGTGGATTAACCCTAAACTCCAGTAGATAGCGTTCATTGTTGACCACTTTTACGTTTCTTTATTCTTCTAAAATGACAGTGTTACCAGGAAAACAGTTAAGTTACCAGATCCAGTTCAACCCTGTCAAAATAAAGTATTTCCCTGCATGTCAAATATTACCAAACCAGAAAATCGCCCGTCAGGATATGACGGGTGAATATTGCTTCAATATTTGAACGAAGCAGTGACCTGTCTGGTGATATTTTGACGATTGAAACTTTAACCCTAACTCCAGTGGATTAACTCTAAACTCCAGTAGATATAGCGTTCATTGTTGACCACTTTTTCGTTCCTTCATTCTCCTGAAATGACAGTCTTACCAATACAACAGTTAAGTTACCCGAACCAGTTTAAGCCTTTCCCTGCATGTTAAACATTATCAAATTATCATGTCGCGGTGCGAATTTCATTGTTGATGATGTTAGGAGCGTTACTCAATCAGTGGTTATTATATATATATAAGGATAATTCAAAATCTGCTAATTGATCACTGTTAAAACAATGGCAGAACTAGTCATTCAGGATTATTTTGAGGAACATTTTCTTTATATTAAACGCCCCCACAAATGTTCCAATAGTCAAGGGGTCCCCGCCCCCTGATCGCTTTATTCAACAACCTCCGTTCCCCACCTGTGGCAGGTGACAATTGATGATTCCTGGGTGTCCCGTAGACTGTATTTATCAATTCATACCTCCAGTCCCTTAGGGTTTAGATGTGTGAGACGGGCAGAATGGATCTCCCTGGATGTTCTGCATCCAATGGTACTAGTATTGACCTGGTAGACATTGCTGGTCCGGTGGAAATAAGTTTGCAGACACAAAGACCTACTCATACGTGAACAGGTTTTTTACAGTCTAGATTGTACTTGTTCGTAAAACTGAAAAAGCACTACCTTTTACTAACCTACAGTTTTGTGTGGTTATCTGAAATTAAGACGTAATAATTACCAAATCCATTTAACGTGAATTATTTTCCTGGCCAGATAACAATTCATTCCTTTAGAGTAAGTTTAGCCACGTCCAATATGGGATGAAAAATGAATTATTTTAACTAAAGTAGGGCAACTTGAATACAACAAAAGTAATTTCTAAGATTAATTTTTAATGCACTAAAACTAACTTCTCAGAAAAATTCTCTTTTGTATTTCACAAAACTATAAGATATAACATAGTGTAAAATATTACGATGTAGAATAAGCACTTCCAACAACTTCAAAAATGGCTTCGAAATATTAACTTCAAAATTGTTGAATGATGCAACGTGCTGTTACAATGTTGTTTCCTTCCTTTGCAATATTAAGAATAAAAAATCTATTTCGTAACCTATCTAGGAGGGTACAGGTTTCTAGGGAGTTTTCTTTGTAAATGTCAAATATGCCCAAAAAAATGAAGTTGCCCAAAGTTAACTGACATGATTGGAAGTTACTCTGAACAACTTAAAAAGGAAGATTCACAAGATAAACGTTCATAAAGTACCAGGAAAAGCCTAGACGTCTTCAAAAAATAGTTGTATCTTGAAATACATTAATCTCGGTCTGTTTTTCAACTTTATTGCTTCATTTCCTCCCCAGTTCATTCTGTCATTTGTTACCAATTCACATTAATCCAGATTAATTTCATTTTGGAGGAAACTGTTATTTCTCCGATTATAATTTAACTCATTAACTATAGGCATTTTCAAACAACTATTTTGTGGCAATAGCGAGTAGTTACATACCACTAAGATGTTTACTTTTAAGCAAGTTCCTTCAGAGCTTTCCTTATAACATACACTTCTGAGGAAATATTTTTTTTAAATAATGCATGTTGCTTTTCACTATTTACTTGCTCCTACCTTCTGCATTAAATGAATTTTTAGTTGTATTTCATTTTTAAGAGCTCATTTTTTAAGAGCTCCTTAAGTATTGAGGATTGTTTCGGTGTAACTATACCGCATCGAGGTGAAACTCGCTTTTAAATGTGCAACTTCCATCAACTGTTCTACATAAACTATGTTTTAGTCTTCTTGCTCGTAATACAAAAAAAAAAAATCCCCCCCCCCCCCAGCTTTGTCAACAGCTCCTTTGAACTAAGAAACGAAAAAGAAAGAAGGTAAAAAAAAAAGTTTTCGTTGTATAAAAATCTTTTATGTGTAAAATACACCCATGACTGTCAAAATGAAATAGTTCAGATAACTTACCTTTTCAATAGAAACAGTAGAAAATTTGCTTTGAAAATTGCGGTGCACAGAGAAGGAACAATGTATTTTACAAATAAAACTGGTATTAAATCGTTATTTTTAATTTTTGGTAGTAAATTTGTACTTACAAAAAAAGGGAGGGGGGAGTTTTTCTTCCTTTTTTGGAGGGCAAAGTGAAAAGCAAAATATTTTTCTTATAAAATTATTTTTATTTGACAGTTAAAAATATTTTTTCATCAATAGGATGAGTAAATAAAAGAATGAGTGAAAAAATGAATAGATAATGAAGCAAATAAATGAATAAAGTAGTTAATTAATATACAAGAAAAAAATGAATGAAGAAAAGAGTGAACGAATAAAAATAAGCGAATGGATGAATTATTAAATTCTGGAATGAAAAAAAAAAATTAATGAATGAACGCATAATTGCATTGAAAATGATCGAATTAGTAAACGAAATAAACTATTTTACTTTGCCCCGTCCACTTTACCCCGCATCCATTTTACTAATTTTACAAAATATTTAAAATGAAAATAATATTAATAAAAATAAATAAATAATGCATCGAATATTAGTAGATATCAATAAATATTTAAAATGTTAAGAACCAGAAATTTTTCATTTTATAACAACAGAAATATTTTTTGACTCGCCAAAAAATTCTTCAGTGAGAGGATCAATTTTTAAAAATTGCTTGTTGCATTATCATATAAGGGAAGTGTGGCCCAAAGCGGGTAGACCTTCGCATGCCCCCCCCCCCCCAACAATGGTGTGTTAGCGGCGCTGAATACGTATGTCGTGTTTACCCGAACACCCCCGAGTTATCAGTTGCAGCGAAGCAGCAGTGAAGGTGCATGGCACAACCAGGCTTAAAATTAAAAAATGATAATTTTTTTTTTAAATGAAGTTTTATAACTTGTGATTAGTCGATGACCAGCTTATTTTTTTATTGTCAATAATATTAACTTATTCTGACACTATCCACCTATAAATATGATGGTCAGTCCGTTTTTTTTTTAATTATTAGTTTAAGGTTATAATTATTGAAATAAAAAACTTGCCTTTGGGCAAAGCGGGTATAGGATTTAATCATATATTAATTTAAAATTTCTTGACTCGTGTGCTGACTTAGATTTTCTCTTTCAATAGGATGAGTAAAACTTTAAAAAGTTGTTTTTTAGGATAACACAATTATTTAGTCTATTAATTAACTCAATTATTTCTTTATGTTTTATAAACAAATGTACTGACTTTAAATTGAATAAGTACAACTGTTTTACATTTTTTTATATAATGACAGGTAGCTAGTCAACTATTTTAAACATTTATAACTTCATATTTGATTGGCAAATGTACTAAACCACAATTAGTTAAGCTTACTCAATGGTAGGGCAAAGCGGGTTTTTCACATGTTTTTTATGTTTGATAATAAATAAATATTGGGTTTGAAATAATACAATATTCATCACTTTTTTGAAGTTTAAAAACCCTGCCAGGAAATAAAACCGAAATTGTCGCGATTAAAATCCAAAAACTACAGTTTACGAGTTTTCTTTGAAAACCTGCCCGCTTTGGGCCACCCTCTCCTATGCATTGATCTTCAGAGATAACATTTTCCTGAGTGGGATAATCAACATGTCTCACATCATCATCTTTATAGTTAAAATATTACAGGACAGGTGGTGCGAAAAGTGAAGTAAATATTTCACTTTGCCCGGCTATTTCACTTTGCCCCATATTCCCCTACTAATATTTAAATACAGGAAGAATACTGCCAGTTCCCCCAAAGAACGGTTAGACCTAAAAGTTAAATACTTTTTACAACCTAAAGGCCTAAAAATGTACTTTTTTTTTCTTTAACCACTTTTAATCCAAAGAATAATTTTAATGTAGATAGATTAGATAAAAATGGTCTTATATAAAGGGTTACATAAAGGAGTTTCTGGTAGTGATAGTAAACACAGTCACAAAAACTAGTTTTCCTTCCTTACTTGTACGAAGTAAAGGAAGTACTCTAAATTCTAATTGCAAAAACTTCTTTTAATCTCAAGTTTTAACCTAAACTTTCATTTTGCACACCTCTGAATAAAAATAGAGTAGATTTTTTTTTATTTTCTAATTAAATCCTTGGAAGTTATTGACAGAACTTTAAAAATAAAAAAAAAAGCGGAGTTTCCGATGAATTTTAACTTGAAAATGGTGAAATAATTTAACAAAAGTAATTCAATGACATTATAAATGATCACTTGACTTATATCTTGTATCTACCATTCACAATGGCAATCGATTGATACAAACCACGCCCAAAGATTGCTTAATAAAAGAATTCTGTAAAAGTTGTTTCTCTGCGAACAAAGTATCATACCGAGAAAACAACTTGTCCTCGCTACACTTTGATGATAAATGCTTTGTTTTGAATGATACTGACAAAATTATAGGTCATTTTTAGGATCACCACCAGATTTCGATGTGATAATAGAAGAAACTGGACAATACCTTCGTTACTTTTTACTTTCTTTTAAAATTAAAAAAAGTATCGGAATCGCAAAAAAAAAAAAATAAAATAAAATAATAATAATAATAATTTTGACTTCTTGAAATTAAATTATGTTTTTCGCAATCACGAGTGTAAGTGCGTATATAGGCGTACAAGTTTGTGTGTGTGTGCGTGTGTGTGTGTGTGTGTGTATGGGTGTGTGTGTGTATGGGTGTGTGTGTGTAGGTGTGTGTATGTGTGTGTGTGGGTGTGTATGCGTATGTGCGTGTAGTTGTGTGTTGTGGTGTGTGTGCGTAGCTATGTGTGTAGGTGTGTGTATGTGCGTAGCTATGTGTGTAGGTGTGTGTGTGGTGTGTGTGTGTGTATGTGCGTAGTTATGTGTGTAGGTGTGTGTGTATGTGTGTGTAGGTGTGTGTGTAGGTGTGTGTGTATGTGTGTGTAGGTGTGTGTGTATGTGTGTGTAGGTGTGTGTATGCATGCGAGTGTATGTTGGATATGGACGTAACCTGGCGACTGTTTTCACTAGAGGAGCAGCATCGGGAGGGGACGGTGGTGCTGCAGAGGGAGTAGGGGGGAAAATAAAATCATAGGAACATCAAAACCGTCAAGTGAGAACAATAAACAATGTGATTGCTCAAAAAGTTCACTCAAAATTTGGTTTAAATTTCCATTTACCTCTCTCCCGAATGAATGTTGTCTAGTTTTTCAGCACTTACGTTCGTACAAATGCATCTACTATCCCAGAGTTAATTCACGAGCTTTCTCATAACATTTGTGTGTTTGCATGTATGAATGCCTTTATGTATACAAGGTGTTCAGTTTTAACCTACAAGATCTCTATTTTCGCAACCTTTAATCCTAGATGCATACTTCTAATTGCAAAAATGTTCAAAATCAGATGCAGAGTTAAGGTTTTGAAAATTTGAAGCAAAAATTAAAATGAGTCAAAAAATGCAAAAGTTAACTTTTTACTCGGGATTTAAGTCCCCTAACTTATACTTAGAGAAATAATCTCCATTGAAAAATATTTCTAACAAGTTTGACATTAGTACGACCAATATTCACCGAGATATGAAACGCAGCGTTTTGTGACTTACACCATTTTACAGTCACCGTCAATAACAACTTTGGGGGGAAATATAGTATAACAGCGGTTTTAAATTATATGTGTGCATAGAGTGCGATTTTTCAAATTGATTGAGGTTTTGTAGTATGCTTTTGCGTATCATGGCATAACATTTGCATTTATTTTTGAATAGCAATGAAAAATATAAATAATTTGCTTTTTTACAACCTGTTACTCTTATGAAAGGACGATAAGTTAAAATCTCATCTTCTACATGGTCGCTGAAGACTTTGAATTCGAATATCTCCTTGAGTTTTGATCACACAAATGTCACATTTTTTGTGTTAGTTATGTTTTTCAATGATTTTTTTCCCTAAATATAAGTTAAGGGACTTAAGGTCCGTATAAAATGTTAAATTTTTTATTCTTTGACTCATTTTTATTTTGGCTCTAACTTTCAATACCTGAACTCTGCATCTGATTTTGAACATTTTTGCGATTGGAAGTATGTATCTAGGAGTAACGGTTGCGAAAACAAAGGTCTTGCAGGTTAAATAGGAACACCCTGCATATATGAGGATTTGTGAGACGACAGGTGTTATTTATTGGCATTTAAAACAAAATAGTAATAGTATTAAAATTATCAAAACCGGTTCAACTCGCCCCATGATCCAACGAGCCCTATTCTTCCTACAATCAAGACAAGTTCTTGCCTAATTATTAACGCTTTCTATTTGAGAGTCTTGATTGAGCGACGTTTTTTTTATGGAAGGAATGTCGAAATATGTTCAAAAAGATCTGTTCAAATTAGATATTTGTTTATAATGTGCCAGCATGGAAGGATGGCCGAAATATTAATCGACTAAGTTCAAATACGAGTTAATTAACCTGCTTCATATTTTGCAATTAGTTCCATTTTATTGACAGATATAATTTTATATCTCCTATTTGACTTTCTCTTGAGCATTGCTTTGAAACAAAATTATCTTTTGATGGTTTTCTTCTTGATAAATATCTTAGGCTTACCGATGAGGGATCTGTTGCTTTCTTCATCAGCATTCTTTGGAGGTTTCTGGCGACACTCGGGCAAGTGCAGAACAAGAAATGTTCGTTAGATGACAACGAGATTAAGAATTCTTTGTTTGGAGCGTTAAAAGAAGTGGGGTTCACCTAATGAATTATCCATCCCTTAGTGGAAGAAACACATGATCAATTTTAATTAATGTACAAACACAAAAGTTTGGTAAGACTTCCCTTGGAGTGTGTTGTTCAATCTTCATGTCATCATTTACATTAAGATTGGAAAAGGTTCAAAGGAGGTACATAAAGTCTGTAAGTGAACTTGCAGATTTCGACTAGAATGTTAGATTTAAAAGTTTTACGTGATTCACTAGCTAGAAAAATAATCTTCGGCGCCATTGTTTATCACTACTCAGTACAGTGAAATATAATGGGGACAGTGCATCCCCAGAAATATATATATATATATATATATATATATATATATATATATATATATATTAATGCTACTAAATAAGCATATTTAGGTTCACTTTTAATCATTATTACGGTGGGAATTTAAGTTTAATAATACGGGAAGGTTATTTGCTGAAGATCTGTGATAAGACTCTGGTTATGTAAAATGCGATGCTTCCAATATTTTTTTTTAAATATTTTTTTTTTACAACGTGAACATTTTTTTGGGTATGGGGCTCATAGGATTGAGTCCTAATGCTCAGGTTTTATGCCAAAAAGTAAGAGAATTTTTTTTTTTAAATTCACCCCTAGAAGAAAAAAAAAAGATACGTTTTGATGATTTTTTAAATATTTTGGGGAAATTTGCACCTCTCTAGCCCGCCAGAAGAGTGTTTTATTTATTTATGCATTTATTTAAACCACACCAATTAGAGTGAAAATGGATAATATAGAATTAATTAAAGTTCCTTTGAGTAGTATCCACTGACCATTATCCTTTAATCAGAAGAGTGATAATGGGTAATATAAATGCTCTCTTTTCTCCCTCAAGTAAAAATAATGGCGATGAAACTCAAAATTTGAAAAAAAAAAAAAAAAATGGGAGGAGGTGGCGCCATTCCCAAAAAGTGGGACGTTTAGGGGGATAATGGTGGTCATGTTTGGATTCAAAGAACCACTTCACATAAGAATCAGCAATAATTAAGCCAGAAGCATTTTGAAGGTAATTTTTTCAGACGCACGGTGTTATTACATACCTCAGAACATGAAACTTGATACCTTATTTACCATTATCAAAATCAGGTATACGACTGGGTGCTTTTCTTCGATCAGAACAAAAGTGTACTTCTTAATAAGATGGTATTCAAACGCTTTCATAAAATTTTGTTCAAAAATGCGTCGAATGGCTAGGGACGTTTTAAAACTAATTTTGGAATTATTTTTTGTTTATATTTTGTTTTTCATATATGTTTAAGCAAGAATTTCGCATAAATTTGCTGACTTGAAGCCAGAAAAGTCTTCACTCATTTCCACTTTTCGAATTACACTTAGAAAAATAATGAACAAAATAAAATTTGCTTGAAGTTCAAAGGACCATTTATATAGTCGTATTAATTGTTTCAAATTATTCAAAAATCCAAGACTCTCTAGTTTGGCAACCCGAAAGAACCCAGTGTACGCTAAAAAGTAAGCAAAACTAGAGAAATATTTATTAAATCAAAATTATTTTCCAGCAGTTAAAAAACAGGGAATGTTTTTGTTGAAACAGAATGCCTAAGTGCCATAAACCAATTACGCCAATGCTATTATTATTCGTAAACGAAAAATGTATTTTTCGAATTTGTTTTATTCCTAATAATATATTCCGATGCACTAAAAAATGTTGATGCTGGAAAATTAAAACCAATACTTTCGTATTAAACCAATGATTTTGTGAAATAAGTTAAAACTAAAAAAATAAATTATTATTACTAAGGTTTCTCATTTAAATAGATATTAAATTAGAGTTAAACATGTATTTTGGACTACAATAGGGAAAATTAGTTGGTGCTAACAATAATAAACACGCAAAATGACTAACTTTCTTTAAACCGCGAGTTTATCCCTGTAGCAGAGTCATATCGGCGAGCTTTTGACGTTAACCGTCTTACTAAAAGAAGCTAAGCACAAGGAATATCAACAAATTAATTGAAAAAGAAAAACTAGTTAAGAATTTCTGTTGCTTCTCTTTAGAAATGTAAATTTTTACAGCTGAATCAAAAAGTGTAGCTAGGGACAGGAGCGACAAGAAATTGCACCTTTCTAGAGAATTGCCCATATGTTGTGATTCACTTGAGGAAGTACAGTAGACCCTCGGTTTACGTGAGAATATTTTACGCGGTTTCGATTATATGAGGTTTTTTAAGATTTGAAACTTTTAATTTATTTTACGCGGATGAGTTTCGGTTTTACACGGATGCAACAATGCAAACAGATTAAATTTTCCCCTCTTTCAAAATCCAAACTCCTAAAGATTGCAGATTAAGCGTAATCAACTGCATTTTGGCGTGCTAATAATCGAGCTTGGGCCACTGGAGACATTTTATGCGATTGGTTCCAGAGCTGTTTCCAGAAGAAAAGTTATAAAACTCACACAGTTCAGAACTCACAGGAAGAAGAGCTTTTAGGAGTGCCAAAGGAGGCCAAAACCAACGAGGATACCGACGTCGATGAACCACAACCAAAAACGTCAAATTTTTAAGCCATTCCTAGACAATAAGAAATGATCTTTCTGATTTGTTTGAGACGGAAGGTTCTACCACGGAAATGGTCCAAGTGATCACGGATGTGTTAATGCTGTGCAAAGAATCACACAAAAAAATTCTTAACGACTACCAAAAGACTATCATAACCAGCTCCTAAACAGGACACGAAATTAATTTATGTTTTCTTTATACATGTTGTGCATAAAAGTCCATATAAGTACACATTAAACTTATTATACGATTGGTTATCACTAGAATGCAGTATTTTGTTATCTCCGAAACCAAACCCCCATTTTAACACTAGATTTGGTCTCAATTTACGTGGTTTTGATTTACGCTGCCTTTCCGTGGAACGAAACCCCCCGCTTAAACGAGGGTCTACTGTATACATATCACGTGTGTACGGCACAATAGGGATGAAAAAGGTTGAGAACCGCTCATCTTCAGCATCCCAGGTAAAACAAGGTAGAGTTCAGGGGTATCCCGATGGGAGGTTACGGGATATCGCTGAGACCTCCCAAAATGTTTTCTTATTCGGAAAATTTTGTTCATGATTCGGCAAATTTGGAGACTTCCTAATGTTCCTTCTCATCAGATGTCATGTATGTAGGATATATGTGCATGCTTATATTTTATCATTTGTAGAATTCTGAATTTCATTCGGCAAGTTGAGAATTTTCCCCCTTCCAAAATTTTTAGTTTGAAATGCGTGGTAGAGTTGGTCATTATACTCGCTTCTGAAACATGCAAAGTGATAGCGCAATTCCGAAGTGCATGACCAAAAGGAAGCCTGTTCGTTTGAGCCAGCGGGAATAGATTAAGTAATATCAGGGTAAAGTTTCGTTCACTCCCCCAACCAGAAACCACAATGAAGTTTGGAAAGTGACAAACTTGGGATTAAAATTACCGCGAAAAGACATGCAATATCGAATAACAGACACAAAAGAGACCATTTTTCTGAATACCGAAATTCTTTGTACCACACTTTTAGATGTATACATTTATGGGTGGGTACAGTTCATAATAATAATAGCAACACCCGAAAAGCTGCGTATATACCATTTCATCAGCATGAACTTGAGGTAGGACCATTTGTCAACGACAGGGATTTCAACAATGCTAGGGGATGAGAAAGAGAATAACAGTGGGTTGGCAACCCTATTGTTGGCGCGGATTTTCACACGTAATTGCCCGCGATTTGGGCGCCCTGGTCACGTGTCAATGGGCTTTCCCGTCAGCCGCACTGTGGCCACAAAAAAACATCTGGGAATTACTTTTTTATTTTGCCGGTCTCACCTCCCACCCATTTTTTTCTACTCTGTCGTACTTCCCCTACGCTCAGGTCTGCAGGGTGGGGGAAGGAGACACCTTTCTTGCATCCTCTTGTGCATGCATGTGCATATCTTTACTATGCTCGTAAATGACCGAGCCCTTTGGCGGCAACTTTTACTTCCGTTAACATAATGCCGTTTCTCTGGTTTTTTTTCCGCAAATCACCGGAATCATAAGCAATTTTTCAAGGAAAACAGGAAATATGTCAACTGTATGGACAATATTTTGAGCGATACCCACAGATTATAAGTTCAGTAGGGTCATGCAAATTTGGCAAAAGTCGGAAACCCTGCGGGTCAGTGATGAACTACACAGCATTTCAAAATTATCCGCTATTTTATGATTTCCTTTAAACATTTTTCAGACATTTCAAGTTTCTATGCTATCAGTAAACAACATATACTTACCAAGCATCTTATCCTTCAATTAGAACAAAATTAGTTACAAAAATCAAGTGTTAGGACAATCTTCAGCCACGCCCCATTTTGTAAGGTCTCCTTCACCAGTAATCGCATAAAACTATCTTCTAGATAACGAATCACGAATTCATGAGAAAGCAAACTGATCATTCTGGTATACTGATGGAGGAAGAGTATTTATAAATGGAGCATGACATGAGAGTGTGTACTCTGAAGTTTCAAAACTTTTTAAAATAAAACTAAATTATTTTCAAAAATACAGTATTCGCATACTCTTAAGTCACGCCTCATTTTGTAAGGTTTCTTTCACCAGTAATCGCCTAAAAAAATCTTCCAGCTAACGAATCATAAACTCATGAGAAAGTAAAGTGATCTTTCTGGTATACTGGAGGAAGAGTTCTTGCAAAAATTAAGCATGGCATAAGAGTGTGCAAACTCTGAATTTTCAAAATTAACTTAGAACTGATTTAAAGAAGGAGGGAGAGAGTACTTGGTAAATAAATGATTGATAATATAGAACCCTAAAATATGTGGAAAATATTCAAACAAAATCACAAAAATCATCAGTGTCAATAATCAGCCCCAGAGCATTCAAATTTAGCAACTGATTAAGGACGGGGGTAGTACTATTTAATTCCAAATACCAAAGAACTAAAATTTATACTTCTTGCCATTCATTTATCATGTCACTGCTATGCACATAACTGCACTGTTAATAACATTTATACATTCTACTTCCTGCAGATAAAATATGTTATTGCAAAAAAAAAATAATAACACGATTCTTCATAATTTCGCAGATGGACATCAGACCATGGAAACAAACTCGAAAACAACCGTGAAAAACGTTTGAGTTCTACAACTGAGAAAAATTATCTTTTTCCACTTTTTTTTACACACAATTTCTATTTATCGTGCTCAAACGAGCGTTATAAAACATTTCAAACAACACAAGGGTGATTTAACTTTCGACAATAAGTACGGCTCCCCCCGCCTTCTTCAATTTTTTTTCAGTATTGTACACCGTAACCGTTGGCTTTGAGAAGCAATCGAATTATCTCTCTGTGACCCGAAATAAGAGTGCGAGAAAAAATATAAAAACAGGGAAGATCTATCTGAATGTGGATATATATATATATATATATATATATATATATATATATATATAATATATATATATAAAGTGAGGGGTGGATGGAAACAATTCTTTTGAAGGAACACAAAGTTGAAGAATCGTCAAATCATTGAAGCTGAAATTTTTCTCTCTTTTAGAACGGCACGTAAGCTAGAGTAGAGTATTGTGTTTCTGCAACAAAAACAATTTTTCGCTGAATTGCATCCAAAAGGAAACCAGTTTTTTAACGAGAGTTTTTTTCAATGGCTTGCCCCCCATTTTTTTAAACTCCCAGTTTTTAAACTTGTTAAGAAAGAGCTGGAATCTTTGGTTTTGTTTCATTATGTCTGTTACAGCGATGTAATTATAAGTAGAAAAGAAGTTTTTAAAATAGGAAGTACTTTGTGTCTTTTTAAGATAAGAATGGCCATCCGAAGAATCAACGCAGATGGCAGTGAACTTTTATTGCTTTTTCTCACACAGCATTCCTCAGCTTTGATAATTGGACTCCATGTTCCGAGCGGATTTATTTAATGATGATTCTTTTGTTTACGCGTTTGAACTAATCTCATTTTTAATTCATGTTATTATTTATCGATATCTTACTGAAAATGGAGGGCATTTACAAACAATAAGCATTTATTTGCTCAAATGTTTGCAAAAGTTTTCACAGATTCCAACATTCTTTTTTCTACTAAATTTCATGCAACCTGTTCTAATTTTCGTTGTATAACAAAAAATGACTGTATTTTTTCAGGTCTTTTTTCTTAATATAAATTTCTGTTATTCAACAGTTGATCTATTTTTCGTTATGTTGCTTTCTAAATTAAAAAGCTTAAACTACACGCTTTTGTTATTTACGTGTTATTTAATTTTGCAATGTTACAATCTAGCTCTGCTTTCAATGAATGATACATAAGAACTAGAATGCTTTGGAAGTAACATCGAATCGGGTTGTTTCCAAAGTTTTAAAAGTATTTTAATCTGAAACAGTATGCTTAAAAACGTAGGATTAAACATTTAAAAAATAATTTGACCAAGAGATTTTGAAAAAATTATTTGAATCGATGCGCAGATTGAATTTCATTATTTACGCTTCTGCGCATGACATCACAAGTGATGAAATGTCCTTCACTGACGCCATTGGCCCAATTATTGACATAAGATAAAGATAAAAATATCATATCACAATGATAGTAATGAATTTCCTGTTTGCTACCAGAAAAGCCTTAATTCATAATTCTCACTATGATTGCTATTAATATCATTGTTTAATGGCAAATTTTGTTAAGAATGCATAAAAATTCAGTCGTCAATGGAGTAACGTGCCAAAGTACATCACTTGTGACGTAACAAAGACCACGCTTTATTTCCCAAATCGAATTAAAAAAATTAAATAACAATCAACTGTTGGGAAAAAAGTTTTTTTCTGGTTCTGTGTTTTTTTTTTTTTTTTTTTTTTGCTTATTCTATCAATTTCAATGACTAAAAGCAATACGTTTGACTGAAGGAAACACACCCATTTTTCTTTCATAGAGTAGTCCTTTTGCTGAATGAAACACCGCAGAGAATGAACAATTTTTTTCTTTTTAATTACAGCTTTGAAAAAAACAGTTGCGAACCTAATTTGAATTCGAGACGTCAAAATTCAAATGATTTTTTCTTTTATTTTGGTTCTCTTCTATTTGAGAATCAAACTAATTATTTAAGAAAATAGTTGAACTTGTTATGAAATAAAAGTATTTCCTGATATTACTTTTTGGATTATCCATGAAAACTAGCTAACATGAGAAGTATCATAAACTCGGCTTGTTTTTCATGTTGAATTTACTTGTTATGCAATTCTGATAACACTCCAGGTAGTATGACAAAGCTCAAATGCAAACACTTTGCGTTTTGCTTACATAATCAAAGAAATGTGTGACAGTATCATCTTTTCTGCCAGCTTAACTTCCGCAAATGGATGCACTCTAGTTTTCTGGATTCTCCCGCAAAAGTTCTTGAAAAAATTGAAAACAGACATGAAAGAAGTCTTCATGCGGGGCAAAAATATAAAAAGCAAATATATAATACATTTTTTTTAAATAGTCAATTTCAAGGTATCCAACTACGTTCGGAGCAGTTTTTTTTAAAAACACTATTATGAAATAACATTAATGTTTTCTTAGATGCAGAATGATCTTAAAACATGTATTTTGCTTAAAAATAAACCATAATATCAATAAATATTTTTAATGGGTGATTTTTTGGTAAAAAATGACTGAAAATTACCAGTTAGGAGAAACACTGTACTAATAAAAATTAACTAGCGACGAACAATATGCTCAGATTAGTTCACATGTATAAATGCTACACATGAAACAGACCACAAGTTAAGAAATATTTCAAGAATTTTAAGGTTTCAGACAAATTACGTGACTTTATCCAGAAATTGCTCAGAAATTAGTCACCTTTTTTCGGTAAAAAAGCTATAAATCAAAAAATATTTCATCATTTACATATTCTGCGGTCTATTCCACTCACAAGTACTTAAAAGACGGGCATGTCAAATTTCATGCTTGAATACTGAATAGAATTTGCAAAATCATGTTTTCCGTAGCCAGTATCGAGCGAAAATTGCATTCTTCAAAAAACGCAAGTAAAGATCACGGGACGTGGGAGCGTCCCGCCCCGCCAAGGAAACCAAACGTCAGCAGCCAACAGAAGCAAATCCACCGCCAAAGACGAAAGAAAATAAAAGCGACCAAGAGCAAGATTACACGACAGAACAAGTTGGGGTTTTTTGGGTTTTTCATCCCTCTGTATGACAGCCCCATGAAGGCCCTCGGAGTTTATTTTTGGTACACTCAATCTCTAGTGGCCCCTGACGCCGTAAACCAAAATACAATCCGCTGGACCATCAGGGGGAGGAGATATTAAAGTTATAAAATCGCTGTTGAAAAAAGTTTTCGCTTTCTTTGACAGGGCTTTCTTTGGCGAAAAAAGGAATCAAGCTGAAATTTCGCACACACATTCCTTGTGCCCTACTGATGTGCCTTTTGTGCCATTTGACCCCCCCCTCCCCTTCCCCCCCTCGTTTTTTACCTCCCAAATTGTACCTTCCCGGGGTTCTATCACAGCCCCCCCCCCCCGGGGGCTATGGTAATGATTTTTTGTATACATATTATTGGGAGGGGGGCATTGAGTACATATATAAAAATTCAACCCCCAGGGATATCATGGGCCGGAGTAATTAAAATTTGAAAATCACTAACTTTCCCTAAATTCTTATGTACTTACTCTCAGTTCATAGGGTTTGTTTATCTCGGACTGCAATTGCAAGGTTAGAAAAGATCTAACAGTTATTCCAAAGTTGTCTTAGGAAATGAAATTCAATCAAGACTAAAACATATCCAACAGTTGCAACTAGACGTTAAATCACGGATATCCCAAATTTGCCGCAGCGACTGTGCATGCGCGCAGACTTAGTTCATTGGGCTTCCTGTTTTCAGATTCTATGTTGTTTGTTTATACTTAAGCAGAGCAACAAATCTATGAATGAGATTAGAATGCTGTCCCCCCCCCCCCCCCCCCCAGTTTCGCCGATACAAAATTTCTTTTCTTCCTGTTTTTCAGTTTTGATATATTTATGGAGGGAAGAAATTTTAAATGTCTTCGAGAAACTGGGGTTAAACCATTACAATATTTTACATGACAAATTATATGAAACTGTACGCATATGAATACAGCACATATAACTTTTTAATTGAAAGCGAAAAATAGCACTTTTTTATTGGTTTGCTTATTTTCTAAATTAATGGATTTTTCACAAACATAATGAATTGAAAATGTATGAAATACGTGTGTGGATATCCGTGCTTTGCAGTAATTTGTTAGCTGAAAAAAAATTTTGCAATTAATTTAAGCAAAACTTTTAATGAGCTTAGTCCGTGCGCAACATGCGCATTCGCTATGGGAAATTTGGGATATCCGCGATTTGACATCGAGTAATGTTGTATAGATCTTCTGACACATTCAAATTTAAAATATTTAATGGCTTAATTTTTTTTTTTTTTTTTTTTTGCTTGGTGATAACATGCGTTATTTCGTTTTTTAAATAAACTCTTAAACAAAACTAGGTATTAAACAAGACAAAGACTTCTATCAAGAAAAAGATAAATCACCAAACAATTAAAATTATCCCATAAAACGTAAAATAATTCACGATTTAAGAAAAAATGTAATTAAACAAAAAGTGAAAAGCTAGATTAAAATAACCCTCAAGCTGTAAAACATTTAAAGAAACCTTCATGAAAAAGTTGAAAAATCTGTCAAATAAAGAAACTGTAATAGAATTTATTGCGAAGTTGTAAAAATACTCGAAAACAATATAATTTAAAATATAGTATTTTATTATCCAAGAAGTTTTCTTTGTAACAGAGAGGATACAAGAATTGTAATAAAATTTAAACCGCCAAATTCTGGCAAAATGAACATAGAATCTTAAAAGTCAGAAAATAACTTGACGTAAAATTAGGCTAGCCATTATTGTTCCTTAAAAACACAAAACAGCGTTGTTTCAATTGAAAATTTTCTGACTTGAAGTTCTCAATTCTAAAAATACAGACAAAGTAATAATATCAATGCAAAAAGATGTGATATCTCATCAAAAACAATCCTGTTGTAAAAATTTCCCCCCCGCCAAGAAAACCTTAAACTTTTCCGCACAAAAAAGAAAACCTTCATCCTAAACCCAAAAACCCTCAGCCATAAAAAGTTATGATATCTAGTTTGCTCGCCAAGTATCTGCCAAACTATCATCCTCCCTCTTCTCCTTTTTCATCACAACTACTTCCATTAGAACCTCATCCCACCTTCAACTCCTCAGAAATATGGATAAATCTTTTAAATTGTTTATCTTGTTTGGCAGGAAGCTTTTCAAAGTGAAGTGGTTGCTTGGTGAGCCTTGAAAAATGCGTGTTTGTCGCCCTGTCTATCATTCTTTAATAAATTTTGAAGGAATAATTCAATTTTAGAGAACCTAATAAATATCTTTGTGCTTGAATAGGAAAATAAGATCTAACAACGTTTTATCACACAACATTAGCATATTACTGCAGACACGTGTTTCGAGGTTTCTAGGAACCCTTTTTCAATGCAACGAAGCGTGAGCTTCATGATAAAGAATCAACCGAGAAAAGACCGGATGACGTTATTTGAGCCATTCGTTTTGATTGTTACGTGAAATTATCGTTTTATTGGACATCCGTCATTTTATAGGTCTCTACCTTTTAGATGTATTGCACAATCTAAACAGATAAATGATTAGAAAGCACTTAATCGATTAGAAATAAAGAATTAAGGTAATCTTTTTAACCGTGAGACCGGAACCAAAATTCTCAATTTGCCGAATGAAACTGAAAATTTTACCGAATGATGATAATTTTGCCGAATTGTGAGACAAAATTTGCAGAATAAGGAAATTTTTGGAAGGTCACAGTGACTTCCCAACGACGCCCCTGCGTGAGAGGCTTGTCAGCAAATTTTTGCAAATTCGTATTTTGGACGTTGTTTGTTTTTGCTACTACTTATTGCAGACTAACTCACATTACGATTGCCCCTGGCAGTCCAAAAATAGTATCAAAATTGTTGTTCGGATAAGGCGAACTACGGTAAAGACGAATTGATTTTAAAGATTTTTAAAAGTTCATTTTAACGACGTTCAACAGTATTAATATATTTTTTCTTATTTTAACGTACTTTTAAACTAACCAATTTTATTTATTTTTTTATTTTATTTATTTAGTTATTTATTTATTTATTACGAGTAACCGATATTTTGACTTCTATGTGCTATGAAAAATTGAGAAATCAATTATAGATAGCAAACTTGACGTTGTTATCTATATTATGTTATTCACAAATAAAATCATTTTGGTTTTTCCATTTCATTTGCAGGGCCCTAGGCCACACTCTTTTTCAGAGCCCACTGTAGTCAAACTGTTTTATTTTATCCGCTGTTTGAAACAATTTTAGCCGTATGGAATGTATAAGAAGTGAAGGTCTTAGGCAACGACCTGGTTGGACTTTAAAGAAATCAGTTGCTGTTCATTTGATCCACTGATGTTGACCATTGCAATGAAACTTTTTTCCTTTAAAACGACCACTGAGAGTCGCTGTCAGTGGTTCATTCAAAAAAAAAAAAAGAAATTTTCACATAGTATTCTTCAAATTATACATTATTATGTAGTAGTTAAAGAACTGTGTATAAACTTTGTGTTGTCAAAAAAAAAAAAATAATAATAATAATAATAATAATCAAAAATATGCTTTTCTGTATCAAATTGACCTTACTCCCTCCCACCTTAAAAAAATGGTGCATGATTGGAACTTAATTGCGAGCTTGATTGCGAATTAGAGTTCATCACACTAAAAACACCCCAAAAACATAAACTTCGGAGGCAACAATTTCATCGCAAGCAAGTGCAATTGAGTTTCCATGTGCAACAAATTAAGCATAAAAAAAGCATTTAAGCTGATGGAGGAGGGACCGTATAAAGGGGGAACAGTTGCTCTGGGGTTTAAGATCTCTAGGGGCGTTAAAAAAACTTTTTTTTTTATTTAATTGATATTAAAATATAAAAATAGAACTACGAAAATATTAAAGATCACTTAAAATTGAGTTTTTAAAACTCCAATTTCGAAAATTTATCCCGAGATAGCATATGAACCTTCCCTCCTGCTCACATCACTATAGATCATTTAAACTTGCTGTTTTAGTATTACAATTCTGAAAAATTGCCAGAGGTAGATTTTTGAAAATCATTCTTTTGTCCAATGCAACTAAGTATTACCGACAACCGTGCGTTTAAGAACTTAATTTCGAAAATTTCCCAAGCTCTCGAAACTCCTTCGCTCTTAACGTCACAAAAATCGTCCATAAGCGCGTTTTTTAGAGCTACAAGTTAGAAAATTTACCGGGGGATAGACACCCAGCTCTTCCTATTTTCCCATGAGTATTATATTTAGAACTAGTCTCATATTACTCATGTAAATTGTACTAGAACTTGTTGCCTGTGCCACGAAAAATGTATTAGTAATGTTTTTAAATTAATTTTTTTCGCAAAAAGAGTATTTGAACATTTATGAATTAAAAGTTAAAAATTTGTGTGTGAAATTTGTTTCTGTCCACCCTATTCCATACTCCCAATTTTAAATTACTTATTAATATAGTAGATAAAACTTCACAAAACCCCCGTGCACACACATTTATACTAAAATTTTTGCTTGTGTGAAAGAATACTTCCAAAAGTATCATACAAAGATATAAAATATTAAGAACAGTCGACATTCTTCAATGAAAAAATAAATTTTTACTGTATTTTAAAAATGTTCTATTATTCAACATAAAATATTGTTACCACGCACAAAAGAGCATGAAATAAAACAGTACGGTACGTACAGTATGTAGTAAATAATAAAATGCAGCACTATAACAATACTGAGCAGCAGATACAATAATTCAGGGGCGGATCTAGAGGGGGGTCATTGGAGCCATGGTTCCTCCCAAAACCTTGTGATTGTAGGAATTTTTTACTTTTTTTAAGAAGCAAAAAGAAAGAAAATATTATGAGAAGATAACAAAATGTAACACATGTGTTTGACTTAAAAAGAATTTCAGGTCTTAATTGGGAGAGATATTATATCCATCTCCTCGAAATAGAACTATTATTTCAAAATTTTGCTCCATCGCATCGTTTACATCATTTCTTGATTCCAACTTTAGACACTTGGACGATCTCTTAATACTGCTGTCCCCAGAATACACTTATTGCTCATAAGAACAAAGAGAGCCTAAGTTTGCTTCTCTATGTCTTTAATTTTTTTGGGGTAGGGGAGAGGCCCTTTTCCGATGCTCCTCCACAAATGCCATGAAAGGTAACCAAAGTTGCATTTTCGGACTTCAATTTAGAAAATGTTTCAACGCCATCAAATATCGCTTATCTTGATTAAAAGCGACTTAAATGGCTTACAGCTGGATTTTTACAGCTTCAATGGCAAAATATTTCCAGGAAGGGAAGATTCCAAGCACTCTCACTCTCCCTTTAATATCAGCAAAAATTGCCTAAAGGTACATTTTTATGCTCGACAGCAGAAGAGCACCCACCCACTTTCCTAATTTCTCAACATTTTAAGCAGAATATTTCGGTTTCTTAGCTTCATTTTCAAAAAGTGTTTGGAGTCAGCACGCAAACCACCCTGGCTGCATCATTAAAACTAGTCTAAAATGCTTTTTTAGGACACTAATTTTCAAAAATTACTCGGAAATTTCAGTTTGGAAACATGGTTTGAGGGAGTTTCCTAAACACACCCCCCTTACCAAACGTCTCTAGAGATTGCCTAAAACTGAGTTTTTAAAACTTCATTTTAAAACTTTTGTGGAGTTTGTTCAAAAATTTCTTATGGCCCCTCCCAAAATTATCGGCTAGATCCCCACACTGCAATAATTGTATTTATAACTAAAAGAAATGAAGATGATGATTATTTATGCTGCGCGATCAGACAGTTATCTCTTCCCAGACGGAACCTGCACATCAGGCTCTCGTCAGAAGTAAAGCCCTGGATCCTTCTGCTTTAGTCAGAAGAAGGGGAAGAAGAAAGAGTTGTGAATTGAGCTGAATCTTTCTGCCGAAGTTATCCTTCCGAAAACTTTTGTGATTTGAGCGAGAATAGCGCGTTAGCTCTTAAAATCGTTACTCGTGAAAAACTTGCGTTATAGCCATTTCGCGTAAGTCGAATCATTTGGTACCGTGAGTCAACTGTACTCTAATTTTTAAACTGATAAATACTAAAACTATATTTCTAGAAATAATATTAAATTGTACGACAATGAAGAAATATTTTATTTCAGATTTCTCATGTACACGCAGGGATTAATTTGCATGGGAGCTCACAGGACAGGAGCCTACACTTCTTTTCTATTCGTGTAATTTTTCTGATTTTAGACGGAATTCGAATTATTTGTGAATTAAAATAAGTTCTATGGAATAGGACTTCTGGGCACCTGCACTTTTTTCGTTGGAAATTGAACCCCGATAAGAAAGGAAATTATCTTGCAAACATTAGCCCGTGCATTGTTTCGAATGATTTAACTTTTTAATGTATAAAGTTACAATAAAAGTATCTGAATGATTGAAAAGTCAGTCCTTTTCCCCCCTGCAAACGTTTTAAGTTTTAACAAAAACAGAAAACTTATTAATTTTAGTGGTGCCATCTACTGCCAAAATTAGAAGATTATTCTGATTTTAGATTGATTTATTAATCACAAATTGCGAAAACAAAATTTTATTCAATATTGTTTTGGGGGAAAATTTTTATTCTTCAGTTCAAAAGTTTTTTGTCGTGAAAACATTTTTTTTTTTCATTTAAGTATCACATTTCAACTGTTTTTATTTTTTGTTGCTATTAACAATAATTTGATACAAAAGCTAGAATATACTACTATATGCGGAATATTGAAAATATACAGAGATACCTATACTCAGTTATTGAGTAAAGGAAATAATTTACTATCCCTCTTATCTCCTCCGGCAAGAGGGGAATTCATTAAGTAGGCTGCGTCATTAACACTTTTAAACGGGGGAATGAGGGAGAGTAATTTTAGCGGGTTTTTTTTATGTCATGGGGGGGGGGGAGTCTCTTTTTGGGATTTGGTATAAAGCACTATGTAGCATTTAAAGTGGGTGTGGCATCACCTTTAGAGAGCGATGGGCAGCAGAGGCGGATCAATTGAAGGGGGGGGGGGCCCTAAGCGGTAAAAAATTTGCCCCCCCCCCCATCTTAGGTAAAAAAAAGAAGTTCCAATAAAATAAAAATAAAGTATAAACAAAAATTTAAAGCAATTTCGTTACACAATAATTTTTATTTTTAGTATCTAACTTATATAAATTTTCGGCGTGCTTTACTGGCAGCAAAATCGTCAATTATTCTTTTAGTGTCGATGCGATTGAACATATCTTCCTCTATGTATAAAATCGCCAAGTTATCTTATTTATCTAATCCCATTTTATTTCTTAAATAATTTTTCACTCTCTTCAAAACAGAAAAAGATCGTTCGCCAGGCGCATTCGACAATGGAATAGTTAAAAAAAATTTCAGCAATGTTTCCATGTTCAGAAATGTACAAGACATTTCTTTCGCTGCATGATAAATGTGATAACAAGAGTCTGGAAGTGAGTCTAAAGTGTCTGGATTTTCTGGTGTTGTTTCAGAGGCGTTTTTTTTTTTGAAGGAACATAATAAAGTGATAAAATTCATCTTCTAAAGTGCAAAAATCAATATCATTTCTGTAAATTTCCTTCAAACTTTTGAGTGATGCTTTTATTTCTTCTGTAGATATGCTTCGATCAAAGAAGATCCGAAATGGCTCAAAGGCAACTTCATATTTCTGAGCTCTTAGAAGAGATAACTGTGCGTTTATGCTGTCACATATCACAAAAAAAAAAGAATTAACTTTAAAATCGTTTCTGGTTGAGAACTCGTGTCCTGTTTCTTTATTTTCATCAAAAAAAAGAAAAAAAAATAGTTCCTCTTTCGACGTATGCTAGTTTGCACATCCTCTTCACTAAATGCTAACCCTGAAATATCAGTCGCTTCTTTTTCTACTCTTTCGTATTCTTTTCGAAAATTAATGATGAAATTTTCTAGCGATTTCATTAAACTGGAGCCTTTTAAGAGTTCACTCTATTGATTGCAATGATTTGCTAACTGCGTTTATTCGTTGCAAAATAGTGTTCCAAATCACAGTCATTAAGGCAGTTTCATATTTTGCCATCTTCTTTAAGAGTGCTGTCGCCTCTAGAACTGCCGCTTTTTTATCTTCTTTCGCAGTACCAATTTCTTGCAGAGCCTCTATTATATATGAGAATCCAAGTTTTATAGCCAATACCGCATCTGCTCTAGCTGACCAGACCACCTTGTGTCAGATACTCTTTTTAGAGAAACTGATTGTCTCTTTGTGTACACTTGGAAGCCAAAGTGCTCCATCTGCTGTTGATGCAGAGCCAAGTGCTGTTGATGCAGAGAAAAATGTAAACAGCTTCTGTATAAACATAAAATATTTAATTGCAGAGGTACAACTTTCTGCAGCGAACTTTCCTATTAAATTTAGGAAATGGTTCGCACACAGAATAAAAAGAAGTTTGGGACAGTACTTTCGTTTCGACATATCTGCACGGGCCGTTCGTTTAATTACAGTTAGTAATATTTGAAACCAACATATTCGACCTTTGCATTCCATTCAAATTTCGGGGTCCTATGGCATAGTGGTGAAAACTTTGGGGCCCCTAAATCAGAACTCACGGACCTGTTGATCAAGGGCAGATCCACCATCTGGTTAAGGAGGGTTCATTTCGGGAGTCATTTTTTGGCATAAAAACAGCATATTTTGGAGGCCCGTAAAGTAGAACTCATGGGCCTATTGGTAAATCAGGCTCCGGCTGTAAAAAGTCGTTCATTCAGTTTCAGTTGGAAAAATCTAAAACCAACGTATTCGAACTTCAGATTTTAGTCAAAGTTCGAGTCCCTACGGCATCGTAACTCAAAATATTGGTTAAAAAATTTCGGGGGATCCCTAAACTGGACCTTACAGACCTATTGGGTTAATCAGATCTCGACTGTAATAAATATCTGTATTTTAGTTACAGCTGGTAATTTCTAAGACAAACGTATTCGAGCTTTAGATTCTAGCCGAACTTCGAGGCCCTATGACATCGTAATTCAAAATATTGGCGGAAAATATTTGGGGGGATCCTAAACCGGACCTCATGGGCCTATTGGTTATCAGATCTCAACTGTAAAAAAAAAACACTTTAGTTTAGTTACAGTTGCTAAACCCTAAAACCAACGTATTCGAGCTTTAGATTCTTGTCGAACTTCGAGGCCCTATGGCATTGGCATCGTAATTCAAAATATCGGTGAAAAAGATTTGGGTGGGGGCCCCTAAACCAGTTATAATGGGCCTTTTGGTAAATCAAACCTCAATCGAAATAACACATTCGTTTAGTTACAGTTGGTAATATTTAAAACCAATATGTTCGAGCTTAACAGTTTCCACTCAAGCTTTGATCCCTATTGTATCTCTGAATTTCGGGGCCCTGCGCCATCACGGGGCCCCCCGCGGCCGCTTAGTTTGCGTACCGTTAGACCCGCCACTGATGGGCAGTATCTCCAGTGGTTACTACCTGGGGGGGGGGTCAAAGCGCAGACTGCGCCAGTGAAATTTTTAAGGGATGTTGTTTTGAGGAGTATTTTTCCATTTGGGGGGGGGGGGCTCTTTCTTTTGGAGATCTTTGTGATATTACGGGGGTCGGGGCATGCTGTTTGGAGGGCACCAAGTACTTCTTATTTTTACGTTCATTTCTCGCATAGACTTCTAGAATAGGACCTACATTATCACCTCAAATTTTGACAGGGGAATTTGTTTCTAAGGAGTGAATATCTGTAACAAGAAAGTTTTTAACATATTACAAAAAATCAGTGCAATGTTGTACGTTTAAGTTCTTTCACTACTTTGTGTCGAGATTGCGTTCTTTGAGTTTTGTTTTCTATGTAATCGCTCATAGGGGTCAGGCAGACCTATGCCATCACCTAGGGCGGCAGATTTTAGGGGCATTAAATTCTATGATGGCAAAATGTAAGATCGCAAAAAAATGAGAAACTCCAACTTGTTCCTCTTAGTTTTTCTTCTTTGCAGCTCAAATTGCAACAATAGGTGCGAGTATGCTCGATTACTTGTGAAGAAATATAGCAATTACTAGCTTTTGCCCGCGGCTTCGCTCACGTTGATGTAGTTTTTTTTTCAATTGATTCAAGTTAATGGTCATTACAGGCAGAGGTCAAATAGGTACCAAAACATTGTTTGTCTCTAGCTTCGCCGACATTTCAAATTGCCTGCCCCTTTAAATGTATCAAAAGGTATGATTAAAACTGAAAATTAAGGGGAAAGGGAGTAAATGAAATGTTGGCAAAACTGAGAAGAAATCCAAAAATCACAAAAAATAAATCACGAAAACGTTCAGGAGTTGTAAAGAAGTCAGTTTGAGTAATTCCCAAAAAATCCAATTCGAGTGAGGTCAACTATTCCTAAATAAAGTGAAACAGTTCCCTTATAATCCCGATCTCCATCAAATACATAATATCCAGCGCTACACCGGCAATCTAAATTATTGTATAATGTGTAACTTCTTACCGTAGAAATCGTCCCAAAATAGGGTCAACAATGATGCTACCCGAAATGTTTCCAATAAACAGTAAAAATTTGGCAATTGTTTGAAATTGTGTGCAAAGACAAAGTAATGGAAGTTTTTGCGCTGTTTATGAATTTGCGAATTAGTTGGCGAATTATTTTACGTGTTAACAAATTTAAAGAAAAAAATATTAAAGAAATGGCGATATTTGGTTACATGGTGAAAACCGAGAAACAGTATTGCGTAGTCTTTAGCTTCAAAAATAGCGACAGTTGAAAAAAATGCCAAATGCCTTAGCTATTGAAATGATTCCACAAAAAAAGTTTGGCTATATTCCAGCTGATCGATTAAATATCCAGTCAATACAAATAAATAAAAAAAACATTAATTGCCTCAAAGTTGCATTAAAATGGAAAAAAATCAGCCAAATCTATGTATTATTTGCCAATCTTGTGCAAAAATCTTACTTCAAGATTTGACTTGAGAAAAGCCTTGAACAGTCACGAAAAGCAAAGATAGTCAACAATACAACAGTAGTCGTTATCGACAGGGAGTTGAGATGATACACTAAATATTGTATTGAGTTAAGGAAAGCCTTTGAACATGGAACTAAAAAGCTCATAACTCGTTTTTTATTCTACTTAGAAATTTCGAACAGGTGCCATCTTCAGCAGAAAAATCAGAGCTTTCGATGGATATATAATGTTAATATGTGCAAGTATTTTTTCATCCCCATATTAGAGAATTTATACGAAAATTGTTTTATTGCCCCCTAACGGGGTTTTGCCCCCCATAATGGGACGAAAACTACCCTATGTGTTATTCTGATGCATAAGCTATATTATTGTAAAGTTTCATCAAAATCCATTCAGTAGTTTTTGCGTGAAAGAGTAACAGACATCCATACATCCATACAGACAAACTTTCGCATATATAATAGTAGTAAGATTAAGACCAAAGAGCGGCAATTGCAATTATCGCCCTATAAATGTTCTAGGTTGCAAATATGCTACGTTCGTTACAGCATAGGTGTGCACAGAAATTTTGGAGCCTTCACAAATGACTTTTACGGGCTCCCCCCCCCCCCCCCACCCTCTATATTGTTTACCCTACATCCCTACACATATTTCACCTCTCATTTTAAAAATCTCGGGCCCCTTCAGGCTCACGACCGGCCAACAGGTGTCCCCCCGCCCTGTGCACGCCCTTTCGTCACAGTATAGTAATTTTGTTTCAAAAACCAATTTATGGCATTTATACTGTATGAAGTATTACGCATAAGTTTTATTCTTTCGCAAAATTTTGCAAAACTACAAATGATTATTAAACGTTTAAAGCTCTTGTTGTGCAATGAAAAAAAGTCTCTGAATGTTACGTTCGTCGCGATGGAATGTCACAATGAACAAAATTTTGTTGCTTAAGAAATCACAAACGCACGTAAGATTTTTGCTCTAAGATTTTCCAATTTCTGTCTGTCTCGGACTACATTTAAATAACAAACGAAGCATATTTTTTGAGAAAGAGCGTTTTTTTGCTCTCTCTAACTGAAACACCATCAAACACACATACACAGACTTTTTTCTCTCTCACAAGTGCAGGATGTTGTCACAGCTTTTGATTTAAGACCACTAAAACATTGGTTTACTGCACATATGTAACTCTCCCTCCCCATTATTTTTATTATTTTTTAACCACGTGTTATGCAAGGCACCCACCATTTTTTTTTCTTTTTTTTTAATGTGCAAAAAGCTAGAAAATATGAAGTATTTACTGCACGTACAATAAATACTGTGATTATCAATAATCTCAATCAGCAAAGTGTTGTGGTCATGGTTTGAAAAAAATACATTGCATAATGATCAAACGGTATGCGTTTTAAAAACAGTAGCAATAAAATAAATGTTTGTATGGAGTGGAAACCTGTTACACAGCTGTCAGTTCAACATGCTTTTCATTGCATTAACGTGTTACGAGTAAGACTGTTTCTGTAAGAACAGGTGGCAATAAACATCTTTTATTATTCTTTTCCAAAAATGTTTCGTCAATCTTCGTTTTTTTTTTTTTAATGCTAACTAGGGCAAGTGGGCAGATATTGCAGAAGTAACATTTTTGAAGTGAAACTTCATATGCGAGGGCTTTGAAATTCTGATCCAAAACCTTTTTGACGTAGTTGGTTTTAATTGTTGCCAAAACTATAAAAATAATAGTAATTATAAAATTAAAATAATTCCACTTTTTACTTTCTGCCAAAATCAATGAAAAATAATTATTTTTAAGTTAGTTTTGTTAATGAATTTAACAAATTAATTTCAAGGACAAGCAGGAGCTCGTGCGTTTTGTTGATTTTAAACTTTGCAAATAATGCAGGTTTTCGAAGATTTATTTGATTCAAGCCAAGTCAATAGTTAAAAAGCGTAATCCAAATTGCTTAAGTTCAGCCTTGAAATTTGTTTGTTAACTTTTATTAACAAAATTAACTTTATAACAACTATTATTTTTCATTCTTTTTGGCAACAATCAAAAATCGGATTTCAATTATTATTTAGTTTTCTCCTTGTTCATAATATATTTTCTTCATTAAAATATACAATTTTGTTGTGAGTATGCCAAGTCAGGCACAGAAAGAACAAGAGCTTGTCGTGAGAGAAAACGTGTGGGTGAAAAAAAAGAAAAGATAACAGTTTAACTTCTATCCTGCGTATTTAATTCACACATTTTTATTTATTTTTTTAAACGCACAAGAAAGATAGAAAATATCTATTAATTTTTCGATTGAAAAATTGTCACAAAAAAGAGGTGCGGCAAACTTAAATTTAGGAGAAGGGAAAATTTGCAATTCGCCGAATGAAACCCCGAACTTTACCGAATACAATAAGTGGCACACATACATAAAAATAATGAAAAGATACGTCAAGCAACATTTACTTTTTTTGAGTGCAATATTGTAAATTATATACAAATTTGTCAAACCATCATACAAAATATGCCGATTAAGAATTTTTGTTGGAAAATCTCTGTAACCTTCCGTGACTTCGTATCGGGGTGGTACTAATTCTTGTCCACTGCTGTGCTATAGGTATAATACTTATGCCATAGTTAATCTTTGGAAATGTTATCGAAGTAAAAATACTGAAATCTTTCATAAGTAAAAGCTGCCTTCAGATACGAACTGGTAAGCCATTTGATACCTCGAATGAAACATTCATCATTTCATCTTCATTCTTCGTAGAGGCCTCAATATCCTTAAAATAGAAATTTATTGAATGGACAACAACAAAGTTAAAACTAAATTCACCCCGTTGCGGTGGAACACAGCGAGCCAAATTTAAGTTCTTTAATTCCCTTGCATCACAGAAAAAGTGAACAATTCTTCAACTGGCAAAAACTGATAAGAATAAAAGTGAAGTCCAATGAAGTCCAAGAAAAAAAAGAGGAAAGGAAAGAAATACAGGATGATCCGAAAGTGTAGATTTCTAAACCTAACCCGGCAGCATTGTAAATGTTATGCACATCCTAATTACAGTATTACGACGCTGTCAGGTTAAGTTTTCCAACCCTATAGATATTTTTATACGACGCATAAAAACATATTTACGGTGCCATCGTGACAGCTAGATTTACATTCTTATTCCTAACACTGAATTTAAAAAATATATATATTAAAAAGGTATAACCACAAACATTATATTTTCGCAACATGCAAACATAGAAATTTATTTGTGAATTATTACTTTTCATTAAAATGAAGTAACATGTCTCACATTTGAGAAAAGCAAAGTAACGTCAAATACGCAGCAGATATCAAAATGGTTAAATATAGAGAGCAAGACATTGTGAAACGTCTTGCTTTCGTCCTACTTTTTACGATCCGCAAACGAAAAGTATTTGAGGAGAAAAGAGTCAACACAGATCCATTTCTAAAATGTAGAAAATCTGGATTGGAAATAAGTTAACTAATTAAATTATCAGTTGTTTTGATAAATACATTTGGAAAGTTCAAGCAGTTTGTGGCAAACAGTTTAATAAATCCATATTTACTGAAAAGAGAAAAAGGTGAATTATTCCACTTTCATTGAAAATCGGTCCCGGTTTAAAAAAGATTTTACACTACCAGCTTTTGTTCTTTATGTTATTCTTAATATTTTAACTACGTAGATCTCTGATGATCAAAGAATCTAATAATACAAGCAATTTCCGAAAATTGAGACACATTCATATTGTAACATTTAGTTGTAAACCAAAAATCATTAAGAGCCATTGTCTGTAAGGATCAGGCAGGTTGGTGATTGTTGACATTTTTAATTTTCTTTATTTTTTCAAATGTTGTTCCTTATCATGAATATAATGTTTGTGCAAAATATGAGCTTTATCTGCCTTACCGTTTTGGGGGAATTAAATTTTGAAATTTAGGGGGCGTTGCACATTTTTGCGTGTTTTTCAAATTTGCAGATTTTAAAGTTCTTGTTACTTTAAGCGCCCCTATAATGACATGGATCTTTAAATTCTATACTATTATATGGTCTTCTTAGATACTATTATAGCTGTTAAATCGGAGTCACTACGAGGGTGACGGCCACAAACTCCGTTTAAAAATGACCGAAAATGAATTTTTTTACTACATTCAATGCCAATTTTCTCAAAGCGCCTTTATGATGACACCAACGTTTTTACATAAATTCCTAGCTACACTTGCATACGTCAAAAATATGTAACAAAATTTATGTCACTATAAGGGTGCCAGAAGATATCGGAACTTTTATGTGATAAATTTCACAAGAATGCAAATGTTTAAAATCAAACTACTACTCTCACTCTCATAGCAGAGAGCTGAAACTAATTAAGTTTGATAACCAACATGTTCGTCTAACATATGAACTAAAAAAATTGGTGTCACTCCTATTACTTTCGGAAATATAATCATTCGAAATTAGTATGTTATGGAGTTATTTAAAAAAAGACTTTTCTAATTCGAATGGTTTTTTGCACGGTTTGTTTTAAACTTTAATATAAAATTACAGTAGTGACACCTAAAATAATATGTTTCTACTGCTTTTTATAAGAAAAAAGCTTTATAAAAAGCATCAGAAACACAGTAAATCGATATGGGTACAGATGGACATGTTGTGTAATGTGCATTATAGGCTAAAATAGTCGTACTAATATTCATATTTCTTCAACCATACTAATTTTTAATCTGTTATTTATATTAAAAATGCAACTATTTATAACATGATGTCTTAAATAGTTATGAACAGAATGTATTATATAGCCAGCATTCAGAATCTGAAACATAATTTGAGGATGACGTAGACTAAAACAAAGAAAACATAAAAAATCAAATCACCCAGTTTTAGAAAGACGGTCATCTCTTATTGATATCTGGTAATTTTGTAGCAAAAAAGGTTGGAAAAACATGGTATCCCGGAAAAATAGTAGATGTTGACCATTTGGCTAATCTGAATACAACTAGCCCCCTCATAGCAGAGATCTGAAACTAATTAAGCTTGATAACCAACACGTTTTTCTAACATTTGAACTAATATAATTAGTGTCACTCCAACTACTTTTGGAAATATAATCATTTGAAGTTAGTATGTTGTGGTGCATTTTTTCATTTATTATTATTATTTTTAATTTATTTTATTTGTTTATGTATTTTGTTAATTTAATCTTATCACACCCAGACAGTGTTTTTAAACATATTTTTAATTTATTACAAAGAAGCAACGTTTAACATAAGCAGCTTTGGGCAGTAAGAGTGTCTTTATCTTGAATAGAAAATGCTTGTTTCGATATAGGTACAGGTGGATCCATTGTGCATTATATGTTTAGATTATCATAGCAATACTCGCCTTTTTTCCAGTCAAATAAATTTATTTATTCCAATCCTTCTTGCCATGCATTTGACCTTTACTTGCAAATAGTCAACTTCTACTATTTCTCCGGGATACCATGTTTTTCCAAGATTTTTTGCTACAAAATTACCAGATAGCAATATGAGAAGACCGTCTTTCTGAAACTGGGTGATTTGATTTTTTATGTTTTCTTTGTTTTAGTCTACGTCCTCCTCAAATTATGTTTCAGATTCTGAATGCTCGCTATATAATACATTATGTTCATAACTTTTTAAGACATTATATTATAAATAGTTGCATTTTTAATGTAAATAACAGATAAAAAATTGGTATGGTTGAAAACATATGAACATTAGTACGACTATTTTAACCTATAATGCACATTACACAATGCGTCCATCTGTACCTATATCGATTTACTGTGTTTCTAATGCTTTTTATAAAGCTTTTTTTATAAAAAGCATTAGAAACATATTATTTTAGGTGTCACTACTGTAATTTTATATTAAAGTTTAAAACAAACCGTACAAAAAGCCATTCGATTTAGAAAAGTCTTTTTTTAAGTAACTCCATAACATACTAATTTCGAATGATTATATTTCCGAAAGTAATAGGAGTGATACCGATTTTTTTTAGTTAACATGTTAGACGAACATGTTGGTTATCAAACTTAATTAGTTTCGGATCTCTGCTATGAGGTCGAGAGTAGTAGTTAGATTTTAAAAATTTGCATTTTTGTGAAATTTATCACATAAAAGTTCCAATATCTTTTGGCGCCCTTATAGTGACACCAATTTTATTACATATTTTTAATGTATGCAAGTGAATTGGCATGAATGTAGTAAAAAAATTCATTTTCGGTTATTTTTAAACGGAGTTGGTGGCTGTCGCCCTCGTAGTGACACCGATTTGACAGCTGTAATAATATCTAAGACCATATAATAGTATAGAATTTAAAAGTCCATGTCATTATAGGGGCGCTTAAAGCAACAAGAACTTTAAAATTTGCAAACTTGAAAAACACGCAAAAATGTGCCACGCACCCTAATTTTAAAAATTTAATTTCCAAAAAAAAACGGTAAGGCAGACAAAGCTCATATTTAATAATAATTAAAGCACAAACATTACATTCATGATAAGGAACAACATGTGTGAAAATAAAAAAAATTAAAAATGTCAACAATCACAAATGCCGTAAACTGCCTGATTCTTACAGACAGCGACTCTTAATTGTAATCATCAAACAATAATGTTTTTATTTCTAGCATTCTTAATATTAATTAAGATCTACAAATATTCAGTGCAGTATTTATTAATATTTGTTCATTTCATTTCTCGTCGTTCGTTCGTCGGCTAGCTTTTATTTCAAGCATTTTTAATACTAACTGAGATATAATATTCATTGCAGTATTTCTGGAATTAATATTAGTTCATTTCGTTTACTTTTTCAATTATTTATTAAATCACTTATGTATTCATTTACTAATTCACCTGCATTATTTCATATAAAAAGTCTCTAATTTATTCATTCATTCACCTATTTGATACACTCATTTATTAATACTCATATTTTAATCATTAACTTATTTGTTCGTTGATTGTTTCACCATCTATTCATTTATGCATTGATTATTTTAGTTACCGATTCGTTTTACCAAAAATATTTTTAATAATCAAACAGAAAATACTCCATTAGAAAAATATATTGTTTTTCACTTTGTCCCATGGAAAAAAAGAAATTTCACCTTTTTTTTAATGTACAAATTTCCTGCCAAAAATTAAAAAATAATGTTTCTGTGCCAGTTTGATTAAAAAAATTTTTTTCTTTATATACTGTAATTTTCAAGACCAATTTTCTGTTTGTTCATATTTAGAAAGATAAGTAATCTTAGGTATTTCAGTTCACCTTACATTCCTTCACAAAGTGGTTATAATTACAGATATTGCAACCCACTATATGAGTCTACTTATAGCTCGTTCTAATAGAGGTATGTCCAAGAGTTAAGTTTCCATTAGAGGTGGGCTATGTCGTTCTTTTTAATGATCCGTTCATCAGAGGATCGTTCATTCTTTTGATCCGTTCGTTCAACTCGTTCATTTGAAAAAGTTGCAGGTGGTCTATCTGCACGACATGCTCATGCACATTCGAAATGTTTCATTTGATCAGTAATATTCGTTGAAGGAAAAATAACTAAAATTATCTAAAAGTGAGAAAATTTGTCTATGAAAAATTAATCAAAAAAATTTTTATTTGGAGTCATATGTAGAATGTTCAGAAAAGCGCAGCTAAGCTGCTTCTTCGTCAGTGGGTGGGAGTAGCATACCCTAAAAAGAGACTCACTGGTGTCGGAACGCGTCGCAAGACAGCAAGTAAACAAAGCGAAAGTATTCTTTGATATATTATAAAGCAAATGTTGAATTAAATACAGAAATGATGTTCTTTAAAGCAATTAATTCAAAATACGATTTGAAAAAAGACAAGATGACTTTATTTTAAAAAGAATTAACGGGGTAGTTGCAGCCAATTTACTGTAAACTGGTTTCAAAACAATTTTTTTTTTAAGTAAACATCTGCTTTTTAAATAAAAACTGACGTAATTGTCGAAACTGACCTTTTCTGAACCCAAAACAAACATTTGTCAACCATGAAATCTACACAAAAAAGAAAAGAAAAAGGTGCGTTCCTGCAATATTTTTTTGCAGCTCCAGCACTGTATATATACAAGTAGTTTTACCAATAGATCATGTATAGCGAAAAAAGTAACAACAAACATATCGGTAGCTCAGCCGGAGTACCACCGGATAACTTAATTTAAAAAAAAGACTCGTCTAAACATTAGGGAGCTTCAAAATTATTCCACAGTACCGATGAGAACAGAAAAAGAAACCGCAACATCTTTTTAAACGGGGACAAAATTACAGAGTAATAACCCTTAAAAATCTCTGGATATTGAATGTTAAATGAGCGTCTTGGAAGTCGCCAACCAAGTTAAAAATAAAGCCAAATCAATATAGACGGTAGTTGATAGGAATGTTATAGAATACCAGGATCGCCAGAAAAGTAATAAAAGGTATTTTTAGAAATAATTTTGACGGCAGAAAGTGTGAGAAGGATTGTTAGCAGGTGGGAGGGACAGGAAGTGGAAAGTCCGAGCATTTTGTTAATAGCTCAAACAAATTACGCAAAACATTACTAATGGATACATTGGATAGTTGCAAATGAACTGCAATGGTCGAAAAAAAAATATGAATAAGCAGAAAGTAAAAAGGTGCGAAATGAATACGTTGTACTGCATTGAGAAAAAATAAATTTGAGATTGATTGAGAGTTAAAAATTTGAAGATTAATGTAATACAAAAATGCGATTTTATCTCAAGTGCGTCAATAACATGTTCCAAACTGCTCACCGTTCAAAATAACGGTCGTTCATTCTTTAGATGAACGAACGGATCCGTTCATTATAAGGATTCGTTCTTTTTGACCCGTTCGTTCATGAACGACACATCCCTATTTCCATAAGAAATTTGCAATGAGAAAACACTGGTTATTAACTTTGACTACCAGGTGAAAAAGGGATGCATGGAGAAAAACAATCTATGGACAAAAATATGATTTGATCACAAAATTTATTCAATGGATTTTCCATTTGCTTCAATCCAGTGGTTGGAAGTAGCTCGCTACAAGTAGCGACGCTACTGAAATAGCTACATTTTTTAGTAGTTTGTCCACTGTAAAAAATCTCGGAAAACTCTCTGAATATACAAAAAAGCTTTCCGTAATAAACAGATTCGTACGCCCTCAGCAGTTTTCTGCTCTTATCAAATACCTTTCCCGTTTAACAAGAAAGTAAGAGTCGACGCCTGCGCAGCTCACACGGCAATTTTATAGTCCAGCACCAAATCCAAACTGAAACTCGTGAAAGCACGCAATGATAACAAAGAATCTTATTGCGCAAAAAAAAAAAAAAAAAAAAAAAAAAATCGGTATTTTTTTTTTTTTTTTTTTTTGTCTTAGAGAAAATTCTTTGGAATAAACAAAATACTCCTGTTAAATGCATTTTTCTGATCTAAAGCAATAAGTTGTTCTTCTCTCTAGAAAGATGACTCATGTGCGAAGTAACACTCATCAAGGCCATTAGTAGAAGTTTTGTTCCTCGCATGAATTCACTGAAGATAATTTTAAAGTCTTATATTTTCTTGCTAATGTATCGTCATGAGATTGAAGTGGAAGCTATGTCACTTATTTTTAAGTACGAAGTGCAACTTCTCGACGCATGCTCGCGGAAGGAATACAAACTGAAATTAAAAACCAAATAACTGCCGAGAGGACGCCATGTAAATTCGTTGCTTCGCATAACTTGTGTAGGTAATTTACTTTTTTCTTGGATACTTTTCTTCTTTCGACCAAATGGGTAATTTTTGTAGGCAGAATTTTATTCTGTCATAAAAATCACCTTTTTGGTGACCAAAGCCTGCAAAAGACCACCACCGAGGAATAGGTAAGTCGCTTTGCAACTCTATTACTTTAAAGTGATTTAGTTCGTTAAAAAAACTATTTTCCTCGGTATCATTTTTTCGTTGTGAACTATTGCAATTTGAAAATATTTTACATTACATAGAACACATATTTAAAGTGCAAGTGTGTCTAGTTTTTTTCTGTAAAATTTATGAATTGAAGATTATAAAAAACTTTAAATAAGTGTTATTGTGTACTTTGTTTTTATGAGTCAATCTCAGTTAATATTTGGCTGAACATTTATGTATCAAACATTATGAATTAAAAATGTTATAATATGCAAATTGTCAGGTTTGATAGTTCGTCTTTAAGGTTGCATGTTTTCATTCTCTTGTAAACAGTGTAGCTAGATTGTATGAATAAAAAAAAAACTATCTCTTGTAATTAGGAACATAGTGCTTCAGTATTATCTAAATGACGATATCTCTTTAAATATTTGCATTAGCGAAACGCTTTAAATTAGTTAAATGTGTATTAATTTATTTAACAAATAAATACATATATGTATTTAAAAGTGTCTTCATTTTTTTCGTTTTACGAGCCTCAATTTTACCAAAAGCAAAAAAAAAAAAAAAAAAGACTTGATAAAATAAATAATTTTGTATTTTTACACCATATTAAAGTATTTGACTTATAATTTATATGATACTTTGATTAATAATGTATATGATACTTTGATTTATAATTTATATTATACATGAAATATTATTTATCTCAGCAGAGCTTCATTAGAACGATTTATTTTAGTTGCAATGTACCTGCCCTTAAGGGAAAGAAGCTGCAAATATAACAAACAAGAATTATTTCTCAATAATATATTTTTGTATATATATGAAATACACAAGCAATGAATAGCAATGAGAAAAACAAAATTAAATGTAGCAATTATTAGAATAATGTTGAAAGGTTGAATTCGGAGCTCATCAGCCGTGGAAGATTCGATAAATATGGTCAAAAGACCAAAAGATATTAAACTACTTACTAAATAGAGAGTGTTTAAGCTCTAATATATGCATTACATTGGGCCAAACGCACCATATGCTAAACTATATGCAATAAACAAGAGCTTAAACCTAAAATTAAAAGTAGGGGTTTTTTACCTCGACTAAATTAAGAAACAAGTCCCTATAATTTGTCTTCCTCAGGACAGTACCTACTGCATGCATACTAGTTTAATGTAGGACAGTCAGGAGGAATGAGTCAGTGGCAAAAACGGAGCAGCTGCATTAACATGCCAAAATAAAAAGTAATATTATTTCATGTCATTGTTTTAAAAGTGATCATTTTTTAAAAAACTATGTTATTAATATACAATGTACATATGGGGAGAAGACGAGGGGCGTTCACCACGCAGACTG
Organism: Uloborus diversus; assembly: GCF_026930045.1. Taxonomy (NCBI): domain Eukaryota; kingdom Metazoa; phylum Arthropoda; class Arachnida; order Araneae; family Uloboridae; genus Uloborus; species Uloborus diversus. Next base: position 122,079,099 of record NC_072732.1, on the reverse strand, counting down.
TGCCATTGACATTTTCAGGGGGTTGCTTTTTTAAGGGGGGGGGCGCTTTATAGCATTTTATGGGTGCACCATCACTCTTATGGTGGGGGGGGGGGATTCTCGTATATATGAAATGGAATAATCATGTAATAGAGTTCAATGTTTAAATAAATAAAATATATATTGCATTTTGCGCACACTGTAAAAATAAAATCAGTAACCTATTTTGAATAAGTATTTATATTTGTGATGAGCTGGAAAAGGGCAAGAACAGAAGAATCAACCCGAATGGTTCCAGCAGGGGGACTTGGTGTCATATTTAAATTCATCAATTTCTCTGTTGGTACTTTTCGGTACACTTTGTTCTTCAGAGAAATTGACTTGAGGTGAACGAATTCCGGAACGCGAAGGGTAGGTAAGTCCTGTCAAATTTTATCCAAAGATATAAGCTATCAAGTTTGATACAAGAAATGTTTTTAAGTTCTGCATTAAAAATACAATATGTTGATAGTTTTGTCTTTAAAATATTGAGAGAAAAACTGAAGTTTAAGATTGTTTAACAAACAATCCCCACTTTTCAGAAGGTACACCCCCCCTCCAATTCCCCGAAGATTTTGTCATTAGGAATGAAACTACTAGCTTATTTCATAATTTTTCAAAAATTTATAACTGTGCATATGTTATGCTGTTAACCATGCTATTTGTCATTAGAAATTCAAAAAAAAAAAAAAATCCACGAATGATTCTAAAATTGCTTGTATTATTGCTCTTAGATATGAAAGAATTGAAACTGATATGGTATGCAATACTATAATAAAGAATTATATTTTAGAAAAAAAATCACGGAAAAAGGATTCCGAAATTCTCGGAAACGTTTTTGAAAATTGTTTGGAGAATTCCGAAATACTCGGAAACGTTTTCGAAACTTTCATGAACCACAGCTGCACAGAATACTCAGAAACATTTCTGGAAATTACGGAAAGAGGATTCCGAAATACTCAGACACGTTTCCGGACATTACAGAAAGAGGATTCCGAAATACTCAGAAACGTTTCTGAAAATTACAGAAAGAGGATTCCGAAATACTCAGACACGTTTCTGGACATTACAGAAAGAGTATTCTGAAATACACAGAAACGTTTCCGGATTTTTTTTACAGTGTAGTGTAGCGCACTGCTTTATAAAAAAAAAAAAGTGTAGCGAGTAGTTCGATACAAAAAAATAGTTTGTAACGATTTCTGGAAACTACTTTTAAACAAACTTTAAAAAAAAAAAAGAATCCTAGGTTCAAACGAATTTGACTGGCGCAGATTTTACACAAGTACACCGTCAAATACAATGCGAAATATGACTCATAAAAATACGAGCTGAACTCAGGGATATCATTTTGACTCCATACGTTCTATCTGTTTGACGCCATTACTTTGTTTGCCATCGTAATTTTCATATTTCGCCAATATTTGTATTAAATAAAGCTTGACTTACAAAAAAAAGTATATGAATTAGCGATAACCGCAAATTTAGTAACTCCTTTGTTTTTTCTGGCTGCCGAGAATGTCCCGTGGATGAACGCTTTATACTAGTATTTTAAAGAGATTATTGTCACAATACTGTAAAAGCACTGAATTTCACAAAAATGATGATATCGGTGATCTCGCGAGTCGAAAATTTCGTGAATTTTATAAGAACAGACCGACAGTCGGAAAACAAAAATATTTCGCGAGGCTTAAATTTTCGTGCTTACGACGGGCATGCGAAAATTAAAATCTCGCGAAAATAAGTGCTTTTACAGTATTTACCAAATAAAGAAACTATTGTAAATGTTATAGAAGAGGATGATATTGAACGGCCCTTGCCGGCTTACAATAAACACGAACATTTTATATAAGAGTATGATAACGGATATTTTTTGGGGGGAAAAAAAGAAAAAATAAACAAAATATAATTCTTAGTAATTTTCCATGTTCAGATGAGCTAATTTATCAGTCTAAACCTTTTTTTTTTTTTTTTCAATCCTCTTACGGTGTGTGTATTACGGTGTCGCAAAAAAGTCGAAAGTTGATTTTTCAAGTCGCACGCCCTGTCATATTTTTGCTTTTGCGTCAAAACAATGGGGTCGTTTCTGAAATTTTAAAAGTATTTTTTTCTGAAAGAGCATGCTTTAAAACATGGATTTAACCATGTTTTAAATAATTTGACAAAGTTTAATATTTTTAACAATTATTTTAAACGGTGCAATTTCACTGTTTACGCTTCTGCAAATGACATCACAAATGATGAACTGCAATTCACTGCTGCCATAAGCAGATCGCAATATTTAATTTCCATCTTGACTCACGTGTACTGGGAATGATAAGGTTAACAGGAAGCGTTGAGCGCAATATTTAATTTGCTTCTTGATTATCATAACGTGGAAACGCGGTAGACAGATGCTCCAAAGTACGTCATTTGTGACGTCATAAAGACCATACCTTACTTTTGAAATAGAACATTTAAAAAAATTAATTAAAAACAAGCGTTGGGAAAATAGAAGTTTTTTTTTTCTTTTCTTGCTCCATGTTTTTTTTTTTTTTTTTTTTTGCTTATTCTATCAATTTCAGTGATTAAAAATAATAATTTTGACTGAGGGAAACAACCCCATTGTAAAAAAAAGTTTCTTATATATAATTTGAAAACAGCAACCAGTTCCGATTTCCGTCTGAAAGTATGAACCAGCACGTGTAATGCTAGACCAAATAATATGTATATATATTTTAGAAACTCGAAATTCCCTCTGATAAAACGATTCCCTTATACCAAATATGCACCACAAAAGCATTTATTCAAATTAAAAAACATTTAGGTATTCCATGCTTGGCCTAAAATATATAAATTTCTTCAAAAAAATGATTTTTCGATACATATTTTTTTAAATATAAGGTCAATTTTATGAAATTATCAAACTGAAAAATATAAACTGTAAAGTAGGTTATTAACTTTAGACACAAATGATTGCTCTCCTGCAATATTTAAGTCTCCCACATAGTACTCAAATATATGGATTTTTTCAAGGCTTGGTTAAAGTTTTAATTTTAAATGCATTTTTTATTATTCATTTGCAAATGTTGAATTTCATCTGAAAATGTATCCGCTTATAATTTGTAAATTTTGAAAAGATAAATAGAAAAAAATCAATTTTTTGAAGAAAATTATAAATTTTAGGCCAAGTGTGGAATACTTAAATGTTTTTTAAATTTGAATAAGTGTTTTTGCGGTACATGTGAATGTGGGGTATAGGGCAACGTTTTATCAACAGAAGCTTCGACTTAAATTTTTTTTTTTTTTCGATTTGGCCTAGCATACAAGTGCTGGTTTCAGACGGAAGTCGGCACGGGTTGCCGTTTTTCAAAGTGTATGTTTTTTTTTTTTTTTTTCACAATTGTTTTGAAATAAGAGGAAAAATATAAGAAAGTATGTGAATTGAAAAATTGACTTTCATTTTTCGTGAGACACCCTAGTGTGTTTGCTTTTTTTTACTTATTTTTTGAAAAGTAGTGAAGTAGCGACTACATTTCAAAAGTAGTTTGTAGTTGCTACATTTAAAAAAAAGTAGTTGTAGTTGCTACATTTAAAAAAAAGTAGTTGTAGTTAACTACATTTGTAACAAAGTAGATGCAGTTCGCTACAAAAAAATGTAGTTTTTCCAACCACTGCTTCAATCACATATTCAGATAGAAGATGCTGGAGATATCCTTCTCAACAGTAGTAGGGATAAGTCGTACATAAACGATCAGGTCGAAAAAGGCTCCTTAAATGAACAGCGCAGTACGATCTCTCTCCTAAAAAATGAACGTCCTTTCTTTAGAACGCTGATATTTATGCTTTAGTTCTCATCCTCTCTCATTTAACTTCTTGATTAAAATATTTTTTTCTTTTAGTATCTTTAGATGTTACTTTCATTTTATACATTCAAAATTATTTTTGATTCTCACTTTCAAACCGTTTTATAAAACTCGCTTTATAAAAAAAAGGCTCAATTTTTTAAATCTTTTGACGTCACAAACGCGTCAGTTTTATTTATTTTTTAATATTAAATAAAATGTAATTATTTAATTTTTTGGCGTGTCGAAATTGAACCTGCGGCTTTTGGAGTAAGATAATAATGTCTTTACTACTCGGTTAGCTAGAAATAGCTTACAAATTGAACTATACTTTTCTTTATACATCAAAACCTAAACGATATTTTCGATTGAATTTTATTGGCATATCATAATGGGGGGGGGCTGTTTTTTCTTTCTTTAAAGTTCACGGGAAACTAGGCTGGAAAATAAAGTTCGAGTTAATATTTATGCATATGAGAGTGACGTTCTGATAAATTGTTAATTGATACGCGAGTGTTCAATATGTGAATATAAATATGATAATAATACAAGTGAATACTTAACATTGTAAGAAAATGCGGTCCTAATTTTAATTCAAGAAGTAAAATAATTTTTACACATTGTTCTATTGTAACAATAAACAATCTAAAATACTTCAGATCATTCCATTCCAACTTTTTATTGACAAATGGCAAAAATAAGAGAATGTATTTTTTTCTTTTTAAATTTTCATACAAAACGCAACAGTACAGATATTCATAATAAATTTTCTGTCGATTTTATTGATAAGTTGCGGTACTGCTGTTATACAAGAAATTTCAGTTTATACGCAGAGAAACTTCTTTCTGAGAAAAGAAATTCAGCATACCAATGCATGTTTTCATACTCATTCACAGTGGTGTTCTCCATATACGTTGTATACTCTCAAAAATTTTTTAACCACATCGCATACACCCTCAAGCTTCAAAAATTTTCATATTATGACATAGTGTATAGGATCGCATACACATATAATGGATCACTGGGAGTATACCTTCAGAAAATTTGATGGGAACATCACTGCTCATTCAAAAATAAATCAGAAAGTTGTCACAACAGTAAGTTTCATTAGATGTCCTTTTTGGGATATAGTACTTAAATATGTATTATTTCTTTCTTATCTCTAGTTTATAATGGCTGTTTGGGGGGGGACATGCTTCCCCCATGTCTAATTCTCCCACTCCCTATTATGTCATATGTTGTTTCTCATCGATTAAAATAATTATTATAAACACTAAAAGTAGCCTTTTATAAAATAGAATTTTCATTTAATAGTTATTTTCATAAGTCGTCAGATTCTTTTCCATTATTTTCCAAAAGCTTCAGAAAATTCTGGATATGAACATTGTATTTCCTTTCAAAAATATTTGACATCCAAAACAATAATTTTACCAATCTTTTTATGGTGTTATCGGAAAATTGTCGACTTTCCATGGCTCGGCATTTGGGTATCATGAGGAACCCCCATTCTCTCCGGGATTTTGTAACAAAACGTAACTATAAATTTTTGCATGCATATTACCACTTTCTTCCGTAAAATGTGTTGAATGTACCGCCTCCCCCCAAGGAGAAACCCTCTCCTTTTGAAATTTTGAATTCATACACGAGTACAGAATTAAAAAAAAATTCAAGTCATTTTCAATTAAAATGATTTCGGTCAAATATTTTTTGATTCTTGCCTTTAAAAAAAATCAACTGACCAACATTTTTTCCCTACTTATATCTTTGTAATAATTCATGTGATTTCTTGCCCGTAAGATTGAAAATTAAATTATTTGAGAATGTTATGTCTTCGCTTCGTTTTATTCGCAGCATTCGTATAAGACAAATAAGCTTGTATGTATCATGAAACGAACATAGTGATTTAGAATTCAATTTTAATATTATTGCAAATTATTGACGAAATTTTACCACCACATTTTCAAATTTTAAGAAAAATTTCTGCTTAATATGCAGCTTAATTCGTTTCAGTGGATAGGTAGGGGAATGTGGGGTAAAATGAAATGATGAAATATTTACTCCGCTTGTAGCGCCACTTACCAAGTAATATTTTAACTATGTAGTAACATATGTATAGGCTATTACAGTCGTGCAATATTTATTTAGTTTACATTTAGTTTTTTTGTATTTTCAATATTTTTCACAATTTGTCAAGTGTCAAGTCCATGCAGGGCAAAGTGGATGGGGCAAAGTGAAAGAGTTTATTTTGTTGACTCATTCAATCATTTGCTAAATAATTTATGTATTCATTTAGAAACTAATATATAAACATTCCTTTGTTTAATAATTCATTTAGTTTCTTATTCATTCATTATTTTATTCACTCATTTATTTTTCCTCATTCATCAATTATATTTGAAACAACTTTATTTATTAATTTATTTTTTCATTTTATAGATTATCATTTTTTTAGCTCATTAATTTGTACAAAAAATATTTTTAAAAATCGAGTAGAAAATATTTCATTCAAAAAATATTTCATTTTTTCACTTTGCCCCATTAAAAAAAGGGAAAAATTTCCACGTTTCTTTTGAAGGCACAATTTTATTGCCAAAAATAAAATATAATGTTTCAATTTTTCCGTATGTACTGTAATTTTCAAAACAAATTTTCAGTTTGTTCATTTCGAAAAAACTTAGTCATCTTAACCATTTATTTCACTTTGCCCCACATTCCCCTTGTGAGTTCATTGCCTTTTACTGGTGAAAACAAGTCAAGTCAATTAGTTGGTGCTGCCATCTATTGAAATATTTTCAAAAGCTTTCCAAATGCTTTGGTTTAAAAATAAGTTTTTGCGCTGTTAGAACTCTTATTACAAACAAAAGCTTGACCCGAAAATTTCAGTAGCATATAACTAAATAGATTTTTTTTCTTGCATTGAAAAGCTTCTTCAAACAGAATATATTGCTTATGATCTATAAACACTTACCCACAGAGGCATGATCACTCTTACAGTGTCCCTAAGTCAGTGAATGTAAAATGCCCGAATAAACTTTTAAATTCTGCTTAGGCTTAGTATGCCAAATACTCTAGATTGGTTCCGAATCCATGTCTCTGTCGGTCCTTTCTCTGGATATTTATAAGTTTATCTTTACTCCCGGGCCGGGCATGTTGGTAGGATCTGAGGCAATATGCTGGTTGCAAGCAGGGCTGTGGAGTCGGAGTCGGAGTCGGAGTCGAAGAGTCGGAGTCGGACTGATTTTGGGGTAAAGGAGTCGGAGTCGGAGTCGTTAGAACACATTCCGACTCCGACTCCGACTCCGGGCTTCTTTTTTTCTTTCCTTTTTATTAACTCTCCTTGCATTTTTTAAAAATTGACTACCAATTGGTTCGGTTACGTGTGTAAGAAGATACTAATGAGAAAATAACTGCCATTATGGCAATCAGCTAGCTTGGGTGCTTACCGAACTTTCTGTAGCCGTCCCCTAGTTTGCTTGCTTTTTAACTTAACTAATAGCAACTGTCAGCGAACGGTTTTGTTGCCTAACATTTTCAAGTAATCACTTTCATATAAAAATAGAAATATATATTGTTTTGTTCGATCTCAGTTATAAAGTAGTAAAGGAAACGTAACAAATTAGTAAGTCAAAGCCGGTAGCTAAGGTTGAAATTTTTAAGAGTGATCGGCAAATTCAAAGAAGTTCTGGAGCGAAAGCACGAATCCAAAAGATCTGATGAAATAATTTAATGTTTTTTTCTTCTATAAGACTATTTCTATAAATTTGTTTCTCACTAAAAAGTATAGAACAAAATAAGTGTAAATGATTTCTTGATTACAACACTCAATAATTGCAGTTAATCTTAAAATCTTCATATTAAGGTTAATTCTAAAGCAGCCAATAAAATTTAAATTAAAAATTTAGCGAAGAAGAAATATAGGTATAGTAAAAGCTATTCGTACAAATTTGTATACCGCCGCATTTTGTGTAAAATAAGCTCCTGATGTATACAAGCCCTATTTTCGTTGAAATTTTATTGATAAAATATAATTTAAAATATATTTACGAAAATTTTTAAAATTAAAATATTTATATTTTTTATAAACTCTGAAATTAACTTTGAGTGTCATCTACCAGATGGGTGCCACCCGGGGCAAACCACCCCCACTCAAGAACTTGGATTTAGAAAAAAAGCTTTTTTTTTTCTCTCAAGTTACAGCTTTTAAAAATTGAAAGAACACGATTTGGTTAATATCTATTTGTTAGACATTAAGGGGGGGGGGGCAAATTACAGGCAATCCTTTTCAATTTTTTTAAAAGGGTTTTTTATGTCATCTTACTTTTTAACTCGTAACTATTGGAAAATTTGATTTTTAAATTGAATTTCTAACGTTGTATGCGTCTTGGGTTTCATAAAAAGGAATTAATATTTCAATCTCTGTTTAGAGGTTTTCCCCCTTCCCCTGAAGGGAGAGAGGGAGTTGAAAAAAATACAATTAAAAAAATTTTAAAAAGTCCGGAGTCGGAGTCGGAGTTGGAGTCGGAGTCGGACGTTTCAAAATCCAGGAGTCGGAGTCGGGGTCGGAGTCTGCCATTTTCCTTCCGACTCCGCAGCCCTGGTTGCAAGTCCCTCCTACAAAACCTATCCGAAAATGTCTCCCTTTTGATCGCTTTCCTCACCCCTAAACTACGCTTTAATAGTCTCATTTCTTTTCTGTAATGTAAGTAATGGCAACATAGGTATAAATAAATTTTTAATGAACTTACAAGTGAAAATTGCATTACATTCCTTCCGTGTGATTGCTATCAAAGTTTGTAACATTTTGCCAAGTGTCGGGAAACCAATGGCATGGTGTCAATGGTTGATGTCCGTGACAGAGCGCCCTAAGGCTCCTGTCACAAGGAGACCAACATGAAACCCAGAAACCACAGACGATAGTATAATAATGAAAAAATAAGTCACAATTGAAAAAACATGGAAAAACAAGTTTTTTCACGCATAAATTATTTGCCCTCGTGTTCCCGTTATGGAAATATGAGGACTAAAATCCGCCAAAATTTTAAGAAATGTCGTTAAATTAGCAAGTTTTGGTGAGTAATGGAAGACATCTTTCATACGACGGTTTGTACATGGATGCAGACGGTAAAATTGCGTGATCAATTTGCAAAATCTTTAATTTGGAGCTTTTTTTTTTAAATTTTGGCTGATTTTAAGATCCGATGTCTCGATAACGGGCAGACGAGCGCGAATAAGTTTTGCGACAAAAATATGTCTCAAGATGATCTTTCGATTGCTACCTAACTTTCATCATTATTACACTAATCGTGTGGTTTCCTGTTATGGATATTCCTCGGACAATCCACCGACAGTCTAGGGGAATTAGATCGCTCTGAATGTCAATCTGATTTTGAGGAATGGAGGGCCGACCTGTGCCTTTAAAATCCGCTATCCCTTCTCCGACCCGAACTAAACTTTTTTAACTCGTAGTGCTACCGTCCTAAATGCATTTCAGCAAGCTTTCAGTAATTCTTGATATCATTTTGATGCTTTTTTGTCAAGGGCAACCCTTATTTTAAGCCACAACCGTTGATCACCTTTTAAAGTCATGTTTTAGAGAGATGAAAATAAAACGCATCACTTAAAGGCCACATAACAACTACCCTTCTATCTAGATCGACTGTACGTAGCATTTTCACATCCATAGCAGCTCCCCCTCCCTCCCCCATCTCACCTCTTCCATACCCCCATTTACGCATGTGCGCTCTTTTGCAAGCTTCGAGGTCAATTTGTCTCCGTTTAATTTACAGCCCTCGTATTTAACCATTTTTGTGTCTGTTTTGCATATTTCTGCTCTACTCTTATAGTGGAGTGCTACTTAAAGCATTTTTATATAAACTACAACTACAGTAAATTAGCAATGTATAAAAACCCAACTAACATTTGACTGAAAGTATTATTACATTATAATGTTACAAGTTTTCATTCACTTTAAACGGATGAACTTCTTTTTGTATTATTTTTGTTCCAAATTGGTTCTCACTTAAGACCGTAAAGCGTAGACTTCGGAAATAGACTAGACGCTTTTTATTCAGTAAATAATTGAAATGCGCAATCAGAACTTGAAATCCTTGTTAGTTTTCATTCTGTAGGTAAAACACTGATGATGAAGAGGAAGAAAAAGATAAGAGAAGCTAATGATGAGTTAATGAAAAACTTTCAATTTTCATGTCTTGCAAAGTTGTGCTTAGAGCTGAAAAATAAAAATCCACACCAGAGTCATAACCAGACTTATGTTCCGGGAAGATTTTTACCAAGCACATTTCTCATGAAATCTGTGTGATCAATAAAATTTGATTTCATTTGTGTATTCTATTGATTTTTCCTACCAAGGGTTCCCACCTGGGGGGGGGGGGGGGGTCATGGTGCAGACTGCGAAATTGAAATTTTAGAGGGGTTGTTTTGAGGGGTATTTTTTACTTTTCGAGGGCGGGTACACTCTTGTTCTTAGGAGGGTTGGCACCCCTGTTGTTACAATAGGTTGTTTAAATGATGTGGTGCTGCATTATATAACATGAGCAAACGTAAAAAAGGACGTATCAATTAAATGAAGGGAGGAAATCTGATGTGTACACTACATAATTCCACCGTTAATTAATTGTTAACTTAAAATATTCCATGTCTTTTTAACAGCTCCAAAGAATGCGTGTACTCATAAATCAGTATTCGAATTAATACTTCTTAAATTCATATTTTTGATACTTATAAGATTGTGTTGAATATACAGCATTGCACTTTCAAGTGTAAAGAATCCGATGTTTTTGTTAGCGTTACGCGTCAGGTATTCAAAATTTGCAGGAAAACGCTGTATTGTTTTCGAAGAAAATTATGTTCACAATAAATACAAACGCTGCAGATAAAGCAGAGTTGGAATATTCTTCAATAATAATAGTTTAATTTTTTCAAGAGAAATTGAAACATTAATAATCAAATAAAAAATAAATATCAATTTTTTCAACAAAAAAAGTGTAATAAAAAGGTTTTTTTTTTTTTTTTTGAATAATTTTGCAATTTTTTTGGAGGAGTTTTGAACTTAAAAACTCCACCCTTTAGTTATGGCCCTAATCCATTCATTTAATAAAATCGTATTAGAATACGAGGTTTTCCCCTGTTATAAATCGAGCATTTTTGACTTGAATTTCCTTAACTACATTACTTTTTTTATTAATTATTTCCAACGCATTTCTCACGTGGCTATAAGTTAACCTGAGTGTCAGGCTAACTTTTTATCAGGTCAAAAATTCATTTTAAATGGTTTTAGCAACACATAATTAGTTCTTAATTTTAGATAACTGCATAATACTTTATGATTTTTTTTCTTCGGTTTTATGCCGATAGATACAACAACCCTATTACAATAGATATGAAGTAGTCAAAATTAGAGATAATAGTGGCACAAAGTTACCTTGAGTAATTATGTGTTATCCCGAAAATATAAAAAAATTCCGTTATCGAACACATATAGTGTAGTACAAATGTTCCCCCTTGGTCGGCGGAGCAAACAAAATTTTGCAAAAACGTGATTTTTCTGACTCAGTTACAAATGCCGAAAAATAAATAAAGCAGGAAAACACACACACACACACACACACACAAATTGTCAGACGTAAAAACACAGGACAGAACTGAAACTTATTTTTTCTTCCTTTTACATTCTAAACTGTTACTTCATTCGCAAGTTTTCTCTCACGCCACGCTCTTATTTTTTCTGCACCTGACATAAGCACATTCACAACAAAATTGTATATTTTGATGAAGATTATAAATCATGAGAAAACTAAGCAATACTCGAAATCCGCTTTTATTTGTTGCCAAAAATAATGAAAAATAATAGAAATTATAAAGTTAATTTTGTTAATGAAAGTTAACAAACTAATTTAAACGCAGAACTTAAGCAATGTGGACTACACTTTTAAATTGATGGTTTGACTTGAATCAAAGAAATATAAACTATTTGAAAAGTTCAAATCCACGAATATATGCTTGCTTAAGTTCAGCCTTGAAATTAAGTTGTTAAACTTATTAACAAAACTAGCTTTATAATTGCAAATATTTTTCATTGTTTTTGGCAACAGTTAAAAACAACACTTCCGTCACACAAAACGTTTGCCGATCAGAATTTCAAAGCTATCGCCTAAAAAGTTCCACTTCAAGTTGTCAAAGGCAACAATTTCATCAAGGACCATTCACTTTATTCCCTAACTAGACGCACTCTATAAGTGGGAAACAAAAAGCAAAATTAAGGGTAGAAATTTACTTAAATATGTTTATGACCCCTTCTTTACTTCTCAGAATTTATTACCAAAGAATATTATTACCCTCAGCTATATGTTCCGCATTGCCCGAAGGATAATGCATGGAATCCGTGTCCAGTTTCGAGATTAAAGGCATTTATACCCTACCATATTTTTGAGTCACTTGTTTTTGAATTCATTATTTCACAAAAGCTGAGTCATGTTTACCAAGGTTCTCGAACTCAGGTCACTCAATTCACTAACAAGATGTTTGTTTGGCAAGACGAGTTTAAATAAGCAAAGATGAAACGGATCAAGGTACCGTGTTGTTAGTGATTTCGGTTTCAAAAGTGGAAGGTACGTTTTTAAGAATTATGCAAACTGGTTACCGCTTTAAAACTACTATGAGACCATCTTTACCTGTATATATTATTTCTTTAGCCTGGTTTTTGTTTCTACGCGAGATCTTCCTTAATTCTCGATCGATTTCTTTGATTTACCCCTCATTTTAAAGTTCATCGTTTAGGCTATTGACGAAAAATAGACCCAAAGTCTAAAAATTATTTTTCTGTTAAAAAAAATCTGTTTTAAAGGACCGGACTGAGGTTTTAGGAAAAAATTATAAGTTTAACTTGCTCCGTGAATGGCAGAGCAGAATAGTTCGATTGGCAGAGCGTTCGACTGGTAACCAGAAGAACGAGAGTTCGGGCCCGTCCCGGATGATCTGCATCGAAAAATTAGACAAAAATCATGCATTACATAAACACTTATAAACGATAAATAACACAAGTAAGGGAATAAAATAAATGAGATAGGAACGCTCCTTGTTATTACGAAAAGTTGATGCAAACCTTTAGCTCAATTGATTCTTAATTATAAGGATTTTGTTTTGTTTTTAAAGCTTTGGCTTCTGTCAGAAAAATTAAACGTGATGTGAACCAAAATATAAGTATCAGGTTTAAGATTTCAGACTACAAAGGAATAATTTTTGTTCAGATAAAAAATCGTATACTAAAATGTAGATCTTCTAATGACAGTTTTTGACTCCTTGGACAAGAAAAAATTACTACTCTGATTCGAAGCACAGGGCGGAGTTCCGCACGGGTCGACTAGTTGCTTCTTTATTACCTAAGTATTTTAATTTAAAAAAAGGTGTTAAATCCATATTGTTGTGTTCAGATTCTTTTTTAAAATCTTGAGCACATGCTTGGATCTATTTAGCCTTTCAACGTCGCTAGCCCATTTAAGTTAACCATTCTGATCCTGCAAACCTGGGGCTACATTAGGCCCTCCGAGCTGTAGTTGATCAACAGCTTATAGCCAATTAAGGCAGTGAAGAAATTCAATGAGCCATTGCTCAGATACACATCATGCGGGGAAATTTTAATTTTTTATTATCGCAAGCTTAATAGTACTTTCTGTACTGGGCCTGATTATTGGTCATGGCCTAGGTCCCCCGCTGTTTAGGGCCACACGTATGGGCAAAACTATTTTAGCCAATTGCTAAAATTTTTAGTTTTTACTACGAAAGGGCCCAGAAAAAGCTTTTGGCCTTGGGCCTCTCGATATCTTAATTGGTCCCGGAGAATAAAGTGGTCCAGAGGTGGGCGCAACACCCTCCGCCTTTGTTTTCATCATCATGTTAGTTGGGGTTGAATATTTGTTATATATATAGCTGCCTTAAAGTCTTAAAAGTCATAAACACCGGTAGAACACCATCAATGCCGTTACACAGCCATGTTCTGTGTCGTGTTCTCGCAGTTGTTTCGCGGAGTTTCGAAGATTCGGAGAAGTTTTGCCGCAAAACATTTGCGAGAACAAGTCTCAGAATTCAGCTGTGTTACGACATGTATGGCGTTCTACCAATGTTTATGACTTTTAAGACTTCAAGACAAACTGTGCATAACAAATATTCGAGCACAACTAACATAATGTTGAAAATAAAGGAGGGGTATGCCCACTTCGGACCATTCTATATATAGTAAAAAGTGTAATAAAAAATAACAACGTCGAATAGCACAAATTGCAGATTACTGCATTTGAAATAAAATTGTTTCCTCTTATCCTTGGAAAAAATTGTTAATTCTAGAAATGCGTCTTTTCTTTTTGAGCAATCACTATTGCTTATTGTTCTCACTTGACAGTTTTGATGTGCTATCATTTTATTATCCCGCCAGCACCCTCTGCCAGCACCACCATCGATCGGCTCCTCACGATGCTGCTCCTCTAGTGAAAACCATCTCCAGGTTGCGTCTCTTACTTGCCTGCACCCTGCACTTACTCCTACACACACACATACACCTACACACACAAAGACATACACAGATGCATACATACAGACATACAAACACATACACACACCTTTACATATACACAACTACCCACACACAAACACGCAACTACCCACTCACACACACGCCTACCCACACATACACAAACCGCCCACACACAAACAAACATACCCCCCCCCACACACACACAAACACACACGCCTACATACACACACACACACACTCGTGATTGTGAAAAACATAACTTGAATTCAAGATGTCAAATTTTTTTTTTTTTTAATTTTTTTTTGCGATTACGATACTTTTTTTTAATTTGTTTCTTTTTTTTTCGTAAGACAACTAGAACTTATAACAAAAACAGTTTCTTTCTTTTACCGTTAGTGAACAGATAACGAAAATGTGCTTCAACTTAATAAACCACTTAATAAACCCTCCAGAACTCACGTCAAATCAGTGACCCAAGAACTCGCCGCTTGAGAATTTTTCTCACACCATCTATTGCCTTCAAAAAATGTTTAAAGTGCTTTTTTGTTGAATATATTTCATTTATTGTTTGTCCTAGACAATAAATTATGTACAAAACAATACCCCCCACCCCCTTATAGAAACAAATACAATATTTAATAAAACAAAATGTAACAAAAGATTTTTTTTCCTTCTTGGTTTGAAAATTTCGCTCACGAGTAGTGATTGCAATACCGGTATACCGATTAGGAGCTATTTTGCAATTTCGTAATACCGATATTTGCTGGGGTAGAATACCGGTATTTTCGGTATTAGCAAAAAAAATAAATATTTTTAATTAAAGAGTTTTTATTTTAACTAATTAGATATCTACAGTTATTTAAAATATAAATTTCTTTTCCGATGAAACAGTACGAAAATCAATCTCATGAGTAAAAATTTGGCGTCAAAAGCACGAATTTAAAAAATTTCAATGAATAAAAGTAGCGGAAAGATTACAAAATGATATTTTCATCACTAGATGGGTGTTGAATCGCACTTTTATAAGTTTATATGAGCCACGTTTTTATTTTCTCCATTTCCTTGACTTGCTCTCTTATGAAAATTAATTATAAGTGTAATTACGAATATGTTTGTGCTGTGAACACTTTATTCCAACTATCAATAGCAGAAACTCTTTACGATATTTTTTCAAATATTTGTCTCAACTCTACTGAATTTTGAGAAAAACTTTTTCTTGTTAGAATATCAAACATAAATTTGTTGTCACCGGTTTTATTCTGCTTTGTACCAAGCGATATAACAATTATAATGCCTTAAACATTTGCAAAGAGGTAAGGCATAATCAGTTGAAACATATTTTCTGACATTTATATAAATTTAAAGAATTTCGAAAAGAAAATGAAGAAGAAAACACAAGATCAAATTCATAGTAAATTTCAAACCAAAAGATTAATAAACGCAAACACAAACTAATCTGACCGAAAGGAAATCGTTGAAGACGATGTTAATACTGGGAAAAAAATGTCGTTTGAATAACGGTTACACTAAGCAATAAATAATAATGACAAAAAAAAACTACCCAGAAAAAGAAACATCCACACTCACAAAAATGTTTTTTTTCAAAACCAACAAGATAAAAGACCGAACCATTTGAAGACGAAGCACTTCCAGGCGGTGTATCGTGCTTTATTAACAGTACCACCGGCTTGAATGAATTCAGAATGAATATTTTCAACTGCAGGTAATTTATTCACTAAAAAGGCGTTTCAGTCTTAGTGACAATAAAATATATGCATCATGTTTCTTGCTAATAATTGATTTTTATTATGATATTTGTTCCTTCATTTCATACTTGTTCACAAAAAGTAAACAATACTCCTTCTGCACAAAATAAAATATGGCAGCGAAACATTATGTTTTTGAATGTTTTACGGAAATTTCCGATACCGGTATTAATACCGGTATCACTATAAAAGAAATACCGAATACCGGTATTGCATTTTTGGTCCGGTATTGCAACCCCTACTCACGAGGAATAATGATCTTCTGGTACAACAAATAAAACTACATACAGGGTGTTCATAATTAAACGACCTTATTTTAAAGATGTCTAGAGGCAAAACTGTGGCTCAAAAATTAACGAAATTTTATGTGCAACACAATAAAGATGGGGAATGGTGGGAATTCGTTCGGGAGAACAAAAAATACAGTTTAAAGTTTCACCGTCAAAGGGCATATTTAATGAAATACATACTTCCCAATCATCAAATCTTGATCCATGTGACTTTTAGCTTTGGAAGCAATGAAACGTCTCGTAAATCGTGATTATGCGAGAACTTTACCTGAGCTTAAATACAGTTCTCTTCACAAGTCGGCATTTCTCAAAGCACACTCAACTGTAGAACATGCCACCTCACGATTTCAGAAGGTAGACGAAAATGATAACCGTTATGCTGAACATGTTTGATGCAACATTCGTTTTAAAACCAACGTAAATCTTTACTAATAATAAAGCTGAAAGTCTGGATCTCTGAACGTCTGGTTGTCTGGATGTCTGTGACGCGCATAGCGCCTAGACCGTTCGGCCGATTTTCATGAAATTTGGCACAGAATTAGTTTGTACTATGGGGGTGTGCACCTCGAAGCGATTTTTAGAAAATTCGATTTTGTTCTTTTTTTATTACAATTTTAAGAATATTTTACCGAGCAAATTATCAGGAAGAGTAACTTATCATAACATGGACGAACAAATTACCATAACAAGGATGAGCAAATTACCATAACATGGACAAGCAAACTAACATAGCAAATTGGCGAGAAATTCATCATCCATTATTTGTAAATATACAGGCGAAAAAAATTAAATTTAAATGTTCTACTACGGGCAAAGCCGTGCGGAAACCGCTAGTGTATTATAAATGTGTACCTTATAAAAATGCGTTCTCGCGTGGCGAAGTTTTGAACTACTTTTTTATTCGCTCCCATACCTGCATTATGTTGCACAAAAAATTTCCTTAATTTCTAAAAAATAATTTCGCCACTAGACAATTTTAAAGCAGAATCTCTTAATTGTGGACACTCTGTATAAAAAATAAGCATCAGTTATAAATAATACTACTAATAAAAAAAACTGTTAGTTTTAGATTTTTTCAAAAGATGTGTAATTAAGAATTCATGATGGCTTTTTGAAAGCAAAGAGGAAATACAAAACGTTTTGTTATTTGGCACTTTGACAACGTTTTTATGCACGAAATAGAGGAAAATTAATTGCACTTTCTTTTTCTAGGTCGCTAAAGGGCACAGTTACAACTACACGTGCTAGGTCAATGCAGGTATTCTGTAACTTAGAAAATCCACATAGAGTCATTTGTAGAAAAATTATTAAAGTACACTAAATACAAAGCAAAAAGTTGGAAGTTATAACGATTATTGCAACTAACAATGAACATCCTCTTTTCTTAACAGACGATTTCGAAATTCAAATTCCAGCCTACTTTGTTTTCAGTCAATTTTCAATTTCAGATTGAGTATGTCGCGCTCCGGCAACAGAAGTGACACAATTCAAAAATTTTATAAAACGTACTAACTAATTGAAAATTTAATTTTGAATCTCTTTTTGCCATAAATGTCGCACTACTTTTGCATAGCTTGCGTGTGGTGGTGTTTGAACGATACAATAAAATACTGACACATCCTTAAAATTACATAATTTAGAAGAATTGTTTTTCCCTGTTGCCAAAAACTAATTTAAAAAAAATGAATAAATGTACTTTCAAAATAAATAAGAAACAACAAAATGTCAACTTTAAAAAAATCATTATCGAAAAAAAAATTGTATGCGATATCTTTATGTAGAAACACAAAGGACTCCGAATTTCTCGTCCACAAACGCTGCATACATAAACTGAATACATAAATTAACACTTTAGCATGAAAAAAAAAATCATACCAAGAATAATTATTTCAAAGTAAAAATCATGGCTACGAAGTCAGAGACAATCTCATTTTGGGGTAAAAGAGTCAGATTCAGGAGTCAAAGGTTTTTAATTCAAAGACTCGGAGTTTGAATCGATCATTTTCCCTTAAAGTCCCAGGCAGGGCCGCGCCAAGCCTGATCGGCGCCGTCGTGCAGATGTCTTTGGAGCACCTTTATGCTCTGGCGTTCGAGGAAAATATAGTTAACACCTCAAGGGAGGTTTTGTAAACAAATATGAAATGGTAAAAAAATATGTTTGGTATTTAATTTATGCAAAAAATGATGAGTGAATATTTAATTTCGCAGTATGGTGTACGTTTTTACTTCATTTCTCGAAATTATTTCGTGTTCAGCAACTCCTCTGATGTGCTAATAATGCGTTTTGGACGAAGAAAATATTTTAATATCAGAATTTAAGCCACTTTGAATGTCTATCTAATCTCTAAGTGATGAACAATTTATAAGACTTTTATGCCTTTCAAAACATGGCAACAGGAGCAGTGGCGCAACTAGAAAATAGTTTCAGGGAAGCTCAAATTAAAAAAAAATCTCTTTTAATGAGAGGGGCCCGGGGATTCTCTCCGGAAAATTTTTGAAACTTGTAGTTTAAAAAACGCAATTTTAGACGGTCTTTGGTGGTGTTATGGGAAAAAAGGTACAAGGGGCTCCAAGGAAAATTATAGAAGTAGGAACCTTAAAACGTGATTATAGGTCATTTTTTTTGACGTTGTAATAAGGGATGGAATTCTAGGATTTCTACTCGATCGTTTTTTTTTTTTTTTTTTTTTGAAAAATAAATAGAAAAATCAATTTCTTTTCTCCCCTTCAATTTTTTCGAAACTGAACTTCCAAAAACGCAATGATAGACAACTTTGAAGATCTCTACAAGAAGGGAATTCTGGAGCTCTAGAAACCTAAAGTCCTAGAAACCTAAGCAGTATTTTATGATATTGAGAGAAGTGGTTCAGAGGATATTCTAGCTTAAATTATTCGTAAGTCATGTTAGAAAAACATAATTTTTGATGATATTAAAGGAAGGAGGTTCGGAGGCCTTTTCTCGAATATTTTCTGAAATTGAAGTCTTAAAAACGTGACTGACCATATTTGGTAACATTAGAGCCGCCAATCTTTCGAAAGCGAAGCTCTAAAAACGCAATTGTAAGTGATTTTCGAATGCAGTTTTAAGCGATGTTGTTTCGTATTCAGGAGCTTTCGCGAAATTGAAGATTTGGAAACGAAATTTGAGATGCTCCGTAATGCTTTGGGGGGAGGGGGGATTCGGACGAGTAGCATTTTGGAAACTTTCTTATTTTCAGGTAAACTAGAAAAAAGAAAAATAATATAAGGAAAAAAGAAGCGAAGTAGGACGGGGAGGGGGAGGGGAATAGCTGACCAATTAGCTAAAACTATTGAGAATTTTCAACTCTAAGTTTTTTTTAAAGAAATGAAAGTTTTACCCCAACATCATTATTTTTTTTCTTATTAAAATCACTTTGTTTTACGAAGACGGCGTTTTTTCCCCCTTCAATAGTAAATATTTTTGAAAAACATTGAGTTAAGCATTCTGGTAAAATTTTCCGGTAGAACGAAAAGTTAGGAAGTACGAAATCGTTAAAAAGGCATTGAACTTAATATCTAAAACAAACATATTGTCCAAAGCTCTTTCTTTAATTTAATACACAAATAGTTGAAAAAAAGGGGGTGGAAGAACTGAGTAATTAGGGTCAAGTCGTTATTTTTCGAAACTAAAAAGTTAATCTAAATTATTGTCTACAATGTATGTATTTTGCGCACGAGTAAATAACATGTAAATGTACTTACCGTATTGTTAAATGTATGGTAAGATGATGCAGTGAAATTACCACGAACAACATTTAAAAATCACAAAAAGACATATTGCACGAGTTATAATATAACGTTTCACCGCAAGAACCAAAATGGGGAATAGCAAATTTCTTGTGCTGCTCTGTATGCTCAACCTTGTGAAATTATAGACATACCGAAATAATATTCATGGCTCAACATATGAACAAAAATTCTAATGTATGCACTAATTAGCATCATATGTTTTCAGTGTAAAAGATTGCGCTTTTGAATAGCATATCACAGCCTTCTATATATCAGGCCTACGCGCTGTATTGCGCAATCGATGTCACGTGACCTCAAGGAGGCTTTGAGCGGGAAAACCCCTTTAGTTCAAACAGTGTTGTGGACTTCAAGTAGCTGCTCGTTGCGGATGCAATATTGTATTTCATCTTACAACTTTAGTATCAAATAGCAAAGTAATAGTTATTCCAAATGTGTGAATACGTTATCAACTGTCTTTATGGAGACTTGAAATGATGTTTTCTTCTTTGCTCTTTGTATTTGACTGTGCTAAATCGTTACGTTTCGTCAAGTTTACATTATAAGCCGTTGGGATACTTTGGTGGTGAAAATTTAACGTATCAAATGTTTAACATCTCCAAATATGTTTGAAGCTACTATTGTTGGATTAAAAAATGTTAAGAAGGTAAGTGTGGTTACCAATGGTTATTTTTAAGCAGAATTGATAATAAAAATAAATACAGTAAAATCCCTCCTAACGGATACCCCTCCTATGTGGACAGTATTTAATTCCTCGATTCTAAGGTAAAATTAAAAGGTATTAAACCTTTGTCATGCGGACACCCCTCTATTGCGAACAAAAAATTTTGTCTTGTTAGTGTCCGTATTAGAGGAGTTTTACTGTACTTGTTAAATAATATTTTATGGATTTTTTACTTGTAAGGGACGAATTTTTATGTATGTTTTTTCATGCTACATATTTTTATCACTTTCGATTTTAATGACGAAGCTTTTTTGCCCTCAATTTGTGTAATGATTATTTTTTATAACTATTGTTTCAAGGAACTTTTTAACATGAATTGGCTGAAGAGTGCTGTTTAATATATACATTAGATCGCGGTCCATTAAAAAGAGCAACTGTTTTAACTTTTAAAGCAGTTTCTATTTCTGTAAGGTACTGTACTCTATTATTGAAAGGTACACATTTTTATTTATGTTTTTTTTTTCATGTAATACACATTTATTACTTTCGATTTTAATGACGAAGCTTTTTGCCCTCACTTTGGTAAATGATTATTTTTTGTAACTAAAATTTCAAGGAGCTTTTTAATATGAATTCTCTGAAGAGTGCAGTTTAATAGATACATGAAATCGTGACTTTTGAAAAACACCAACTTTTTCTTTTAAACGCAGCTTCTATTTGTATAAATGTATTTTAAAATGTTGTGGATTTTTTTTTTTTTTTTTTTGAGGAATTCATAGCAAATGAAAATGAATTAAAGCGTTTAACAACTATTAGCGAGCCATGCATTATAAATGTGGTACATGACCATTACAAGCTTAGCTCTCACACCATTTTCTTGATTTTGAGAAATATTATGCAAACGATTTATAACATACTGTTAAATAACTTCTCCAAAAAAAAAATCTCACAGATAACTCATGATAAATTTAATTATATTTTTTACTCTGAAATATATGCATCAGTATTGTCCTTTATACCAATTGTTTAGTTTGTTTCAATTGTTCAGATGTTTTGTAATTATTATTGGGTATTGGAGTGATTTTTCTCTCAAAAATGTATACTGTTTCTTTTGTTTGTAACAGTTAGAAATATGGCTAAATATTGGTTTATTTTATTCCATATTATTTTTTTTTTCATTTGTCTGTATTTTTGTCAAAGGAAATCAATTTTACTGTAAATCATTCGTGTGAAA
Source organism: Uloborus diversus (assembly GCF_026930045.1). NCBI lineage: Eukaryota > Metazoa > Arthropoda > Arachnida > Araneae > Uloboridae > Uloborus > Uloborus diversus. The sequence continues at coordinate 122,056,992 of NC_072732.1, read as the reverse complement.
AATGCAAAATATTTATTAGTTTATGAATAAGAAATATGCACTTCCCGTTTATCTTCCCCGTCTGTCTTAATCATTTTACAATTTACATTAAGCAAAATTTATTTCGTACTTTCTTTTGCATTATGATTTGAAGTTGAAGTGTATTTTCTTTTTACCCATTAAAATTTTCATTTTTATTCATTATCTATACATTTATTACGAATATAATATGTAATGCGTCATGCATGAATTTTAATTTAGTTTACTATTTAAGAACTATTTGTGTCGATATTAAAACTCGAACGATATAAATTTTTAATTTAGAGATGTATCGGAGTATTTCATGTAAAAATTAACTGTTTTTTTTAATGGATTATAAAAAAATCTAAATTTTTATTCACGGTAGAGCTATTATGAAATGTAAACAAACCGCCTTCACTGGCGGCCATGTTGAATGAGCGCGCAGGCCTTGTGTTAAGATGGCTGTGAGCATATGTAGACACAACGAGGCAATAACTTTTCCTTATAGATAGACAGCAAGGAGAATTGCTTGTTTTAAGAGCAGTATAATTTCACCGCTACTTTTATATATATAATGAAAAGTTTAATTTTATTTTTTGGTTGGAAATCTCCCCCCCCCCCCTATTTGGAGCATTTTTGATTGGATCTTGGCGCCTTTTTGATTCTGGCGCCGTCGTGCGTCGCACGACCTTGCACATATTGACGGCGCGGCCCTGGTCCCAGGGAACTTTCAGGTTTAGATTATGATACCAGATTTAATATGGCTTAATATGTTGCCTGGACCAAAGGAGGATCTGAGGGGACATCATTCAGTTGTTTAAATTTATCAAAATGAAAGATGTTAATGAATTAAATTTTTGCAGCGAAAGCAGGACGAGGGATATTGTTTTAAGCTATTCAAATCTCAGGCTAACCTGGAAATAAGGAAAAACTACTACTTTAGTAGGTTTGTGGGCACTTTGAACAGATTACCGGAAGAGGTGGTAATGAGCAAGGGGGTGGATAGCTTTAAGAGGGCCATTGATCTTCACTGAGGACTAATCAATTGACTAGGACCAGCCTAGCTGGGCCAAGAGCCTGTTGCTGGTCGTCACATTTGTATTTGTATAAATTTCCAAGAGTCAGAGTGAGTCATTTGCTCCCATCCAAGTCTAAATTTTTGCCAAAGCGACGGAGTCGAGGAATCGGAGTGCGACTAATTTTCAGGTACAGGAGTTGGATTTGGAGTCTGAAGTTGGTCATCAAGAGTTATTTCCAACAAAATTTGTTTGAAGTACACACGGCTTTAAGTTCGGGACCTATATTAACTTTCAGTTTCGATGTAGGCGCTAATGTTAAGGGATTTAAACTGTTCAAAATCGAATGAAAAGTTGTTCAAATCAGAAAGATATTTTCTATACATGCTCTTCTTCAAAATATTTGTTTTTGAAGAAGAGCATTTTACAAAGTTTTTACAAAGTTTGTTTAAAGCAAATTCACCTCTAATTTCGAGATTTATGTTTGCCTTTGAATTTTCTCGTAGGGTGCTAATGTTAAGTTTTTTTGAATTCTTCAAAATTGAACGAAAAATCGTTCAAATTAACAAATGAAATGTGGAAATGAAGTGTCTGACATTTTTCTCCATCTCTACTTTCCAATTTTTAATTTTTTGATATTTATTTAATTATTTTATTTATTTTTGATTTTTTTTTTCGCGATATTTTTCAGATGCATTAAGTCTTCTTTCATGCGTTTTCTTCTTTCTCTAACTTTTACTGGAAAAGTAGGCTAAAAACCAGCAGGAAATAAAACATCAGGAATACTTTGAGCGAATTGTAGTACTATTTGTGAGAAAATATACCAGTTGAAAGTAGTATTGCGTAAAACCTTGATTTTCTTCAATGTTGCTTTTTTTTTAGTTGCGTCACGTTTTTCCAATGTTGTTTTTTGGTATATGTCCCTTCTGTCCAATACTAGTTTTTGAGTTATGTCACTGCTATCCAATGCTGGTTTTTGAGCTATGTCACTTATAGCCAACGCTAGTTTTTGAGTTATATCACTTTTATGCAATGCTAATTTTTCCTTTTTTTTTAAGTTGTGTCACTTCTGGTTGCTGTGGAGCGATATGATACGCAAAATCGTTACTGCAAAATAACAGGTTTTTTCTGTTTTAAAAATGTTTGTGCCTAATTAATATCTAGTAACGAAATATAATTACATAATATTTTGTTCAATCCGGTTTTTTATTGTTGTAAAGAAAAATGATATCGTTTTCTGCACTCAGTAGATGGAGTTGGATTTGATATAATTTTAATTCGTTATTTTTACATTAAAGAGTTATCTTCGAATTTTCCAATATTGATCATAAAGGTAACATTTGTCTCATTTAAATTCAAGAATATACACATTGTTGGGATAAAATCTGCTTTCACACAATCCGTTAAACGTGCTTGTAAATTTACATTAATGAAAATCGAAATGAGAATGTACAATTTATGAATCTACGAATGAGCGCTCTGTTGCTGGAGCTAATCAATTTGCCACACTAAGCTGATTGAGGGTTTTTTTTATGCAATAATGAGCCGATTGAGTTCATCTATATGTGATAATAAGCTGATTGAGTTTCATATGACACTAGAAGCACCCGCACGACTTTGCCCGTAGTAGAAAATTAAAAGGTCTTTTGGTTCGCCTGTATATTTACAATTGATGTATGATAAATTTCTCGCCAATTGGCTTGCCCATGTTACGGTTCCACGTTATGATAACTTGGTAATTTACTCGTCCATCTTATGATAATTTTGCTCGGGAAAATGTTCTTAAAATTGGAATAGAAAAAGAACAAAATCGAATTGTCAAAAAATCGCTTCGAGGTGCACATTCCCATGCTACAAACTAATTCTGTGCCAAATTTTATGAAAATCGACAGAACGGTCTAGGCGCTATGCGCGTCACAGAGATCCTGACAGACAGACAGAGATCCAGACAGAGAGACTTTCAGCTTTATTATTAGTAAAGATTTGAATAATTGAAAGAAAAAGCCCTTTATTTTTAAGCAAAACATTTGCTTATATTGCCTATCATAGGGTTGTTACTTTTAATTTGTGCTATAAATCTTCTTTAGTGTTTTTATTTCTTTTTTAGAATATACTTCATACATTAAACATCACCTATGATTTCTGATACTACAAGCATTTTAATCCTAAAACATTCAACACCAGCTCGATATTATCAAAGCTCGAAATTCTAGTATGATGCTTATGACAACAAAAACAAAACTTCATGATCGATGTGAGAGGAAAAACACCTGTTAGCGAAATCTTGAGGAAAGTTTTAACTCTTTCAGATTCAAAACTGTTTTCGTGACGTCTTACAACTTGTCAGCCGGAAATGAATCGAAGGACGTTAAAACTCTTAACGGAGCGTCAGGCCATTCGAACTGCAGTTAAATGTATTTTTTTCGCAACTGAGGAAATGGCATTCCAATGAATAAAAATCAAAGTAAAATGCGTTCATGATTGCTTTAGAATGCTACTTTGATTTAAATCTGCGTCGGAAAAGTCTACTTACTCCACGGAATTAGTTTTAAATTAGTTGTTGATTTGAATCTTAAGTTAAAGAGCCGGTTTAATAAACTTGGACCGGATTGGTTTCAATAAACTCCTCCGAATGGAAATATTTTGCGAAAAAAGCTGGTATTTGTACATACTGTTTTTATATATATAGGTGTTTGGAAACTGGCTGAAACTTCACGTTAACGAATGTAAAAAAAAAAAAAAATGCATTAATGATTATTTTCGTCGTTGTAGCAAAACGAAAAGAAATAGCGTTTACAAGTAAAATTTCAGTCGTTGGTATCCGATTGAAAATGTGCAAGTAAGCAGAAGTATATTTCATATTTTTCAACACGAATTAACCGAATGAATGGCAAACAGTGTAAACTAAATAAGTTAAGGGCTTAACTTAGGATTAAAAAAAAAAGACGAGAACCCTATAGTTTTTCACTAAAGTTGTTTTTATTCGTAAAGAGCTTAAATTCCGTCTAACGGGCCATTCATGAATTACGTAAGGATGATTATGGCAAATTTTGACCCCCTCTCCCCCTATCAAAGGGTACGTAAGATTCCCCCCCCCCTCGCCCCCTTATTGTTACGTAAGACTCCATTTTGTTTTTCAAAATAATAAAATAACAAATCTAACATCATTGGAATCGAAATAAATTCACTTTTTTTTAAATTAAACCTTTTTGTGTGAAGAAATATTACTAAAAAGTTGGAATCTAGACAATGTTTTTTCGACATTTTTTTTTTTTTTTTTTTTTTGTATATGATGCGATATTAATTAAAAATAAAACATGCCATACATAGTGAGACTCTTTTATTACATTTTACAATATTCTATTCACTTTGTGAAACAAATAAAGAACAGCTCATACTAACGTTTTTTACCTTCCAGGCGCAAATGAAATATAATCCTGTCAAACCACTCAACCGCGCGATTTCAAATGTAAAATATCGACTTGGAAAATATTACGTAAGAATGGGTTTGGACCCCCCCCCCCCCAAGTAAGTGTATGTAGAGATTTTTCCAACCCCCCTCCCCTCGGGACCCTTACGTAATTAATGAATGGCCCCTAATATGTAAATTTCACATAAAAAACAGATGCTGGAGCTGAGGTTCCGTGAGCTTCCACTTCCACGCAAATTTAATTCTTGAACATGCTGAAAATGCAGAAATATCTGAAATTCAGAAATTAGCAATTTTTTATGAAAGAAAAGTTTAAAAAATATGAAAGATTTTTTCATTCTATCCTCAAAATACTCATTGACATTTCTTACAAAAATATAAATGTAAGATATTTCAACTGTACGACACAATACCTTTTTTCTTAACGTAAGGACGAAAGGCCGGTTCTGTGTAATTCGATTGCACATTTTCATTCAATTTGTGTGCATAACAACACCTTAAAACAATCAGTTGATTTTCATTAAAAGTAAACTACTTGGGTTTACATAAAGATTTTCGGTTAGTTTTAATAACATCAAAATCTGTAAGTTTTATTCTATCTTTTCTTTATATATAGAAAACATCAAACCACATTCATCTAGGTCATATTCAACAGAGCTCGAATCCATTCCGTTTTAAAAAGAGAGATTCTAAAACGTCTAATTAGCGTTCCATTTTATCGATTTAATTATTAACTAGTGAGGTGATTTTATGGTAACATAAATGGTGAAATGTTCTGTAGGTAATCCCAACATATATATATTACATTTCAAGTTCACTCCACAAAGACTAGAAAAGAAAAGTAGGAAATTTCTCATCGCATTTGTCAGTGGCGTCACTACGGGGTGTCGGAGGGGGGGAGGGTCCGCCACGGGTGTCACCCGTCCCAAAGTGGAATTGCAAGTTTTTGAAAAATATGAAGCTAAAATGCATTTTTAAGACTACAAATTTGAAAATTTTCCGGCGGAGAACCTCCGGATCTCCTCTTTCTTTTATGCACTCTTTTGTACATTAATCCATTTAAAATTTCGTTATAATACAAATGTAGTTTTTTCTAAAAATTTCACGAATTCAATGTTTTCATGTTTACATATTTTTATTCCCTTTGCGTTTGTAGGGGGAGGGGGGCAACACCCCAAATTACAGCCCCGGGTGTAACCCATGCTAGGTACGCCACTGCTTTTGTATTATTTATTTAAAAATTGTAAATGCAACTGTGAAACAGTACCTTAAATAAGATTTATATGCATACAAAATCGTTAATATTATCAAAAAACGTTTGATTAAAAACGTTTTTCCGGAATGTAAAACACCTCAACTCACCTCACCAATGACTGAAATCAAAATTTTTAGGTGTTATCCTATATATGAATGTTTTTCATTTATACATAAAAAACATCGATTAACATTTCGATTGTGAATCTAAATCAAAGTCATATTTCAATCAATCTTGAATAAATTTTGCTTTAAAAATAAGTATGTTCCTAAGCATCTAGTTAACATTCTATTTGAGAATCTTAATTTTTTAATGTCGAACGTGCCACCGCTGAGATTTCAAGTGCTTAGAAGATTACTGGGTCGTGGACACTATCACTTCTGAAACAAATCATTTCGTTTCTCACTTATCTACGAAACGATGTACTTGTAAATAAAGATGAGCAAAATGATTTGTTTTTGTCACTTAACTGTCCACAAAACGATGAGATGATTATAAAAGCGTGATGAAATTAAGTATTTCCAAAACTTGTTACATAAAACTAGTTGGTAATAAAATCGAGTCAAAAAAAGAAGATCTATTTACTTTAATTAACTTACCGGTGGAATATTTTCTGTAACTTTACCAGTTAAAGTGTCCTGTCCCACATAAACACAACAATCAGTATCCAAATAATGACAATGAAAATATTCAACTTCTTCCCAAAATATTTATTTCTTGTTCTTTCCTTCCCAACGAAAGTATCTAGCACATAAAACTTATTATGGATGGTACAATTTAAAGTAACCATCGATACCTCCATTTAAAAATATATTGATCTTGTATTTCAGTGACTACACAGGCTCAAGTTTGCTTGACAAACATTCTATTCTATTCTATTCAAGAGTCACAACTGACTTCAACTGTATTTATGTCGAGGACTGCATACTATGTGCCTTGCCTCTATTATTTTATATACCGATAGATGGCAGCACCATCACCGGATCGAACAGTTAGTGAGAATTTTGAACTAGCCCAGGAGCTAATAGCTACCTAGTACTAGCACCCCCAGAGGTATCGTTTCACTTGGAGGACATTGAGACCACGAGCATATTTAACGTCGCCCAGTCCCCATTAATAACGACGGAGGGTCTTCGACCAGCGAGGATCGAACCCGAGGCCCTCCGGTCCCGAGTCCAATGCCTTACCGATCAGGCTACCACGGCCCCTTGACAAACATACTCGCATGTTTGTGTTGCCAGTTATTTTTCTTGCAAAAGAAAAATATCCTGTGAAAATACTAATTTAAATAGTAACTTTTGTGGCTAAAACAGTTTGGTATTGTGAAACATCTTAATGGTTGAAAAAATGTCTTGGAATTAGCAACACTAATATTTTATACTTTGGCAATTAATATAATTATTGCTTGCACACGCACGTGCAAGCGTCTTTGATGCATTCGTTACTTTTCGCTTGCAAAGGCGTGTTTCCACAAAATTTCATGAAGAATGTTTAATTTGTCCTTAAGTTTAATGAACAAGCGACTTTCTTGTTCAAAACTATTCAACAGGCGTTTAAGTTTTGCACGAGCATGTTTAGCAGTATTGTCCGTTTTCCACGAGAAGGCACTTGACTTCGCCTTTTTCACTTGGTATCCGATCAGGGGAGGCCAATAGAGGGGTCAAGAGGGATGGTCGGGCCCCCAAATTTTTGAGAGGAATGATAAAAAAAGTGAGCAAATTCAATTTATACGTAAATCGCCAATCAATGTTCAAGAAAAACAATCTTGCTGGTTCTCCGTAATGGTTGACGAAACTCGACACATTTCCAGACAAGAGCAAGTGTTTTCCGTTTTTTAAATTATTAGAAATTCATCAAGTCTTTACCGGCCTTTTCAGAACAGAAAAAACTGATGAAGAATCATGGTTAATTTTAACTAAAGACGTAATTTTCTAATATCTCGTTCTTGTGTGCTCTGCGTAACGACGGTTATGAGAGGCTCGTGCAGTAGTGTGGCTGCATGATGTTCACAAGAAAATGCCTTGGTATTTTACATTCATTGTTACTCTCATACTTTAAATGCGTCTATTTAATGAGTGCTCATCATTTTCTTCTGCTAGAAACACATTTCAGATGCTCAATGCGTAGTATGCTTCCATAGATACTCTTTAAAAATACATAATATTTTCGAAAATAATATCTCACATCAACAAATATCTTTTCTGTGGGCTCTTTAACTATGCAGTCTCCCCCCACATCACCCCATTACTTGTTGTTAGCCAATATGTGTTTTGTTCCATACTGAGATAATTCGTATTTAAGAGCCATTGTCTGTAAGGATCAGGCAGGTTGTGATTGCTGGGATTTTTAATTTTCTTTATTTTCACATAGGTTTTCTTTATTTTCACTAACTTGGAACGATTATATTTCCAAAAATAATTGGAGTGACACCGATTTTTTTTGTGCAAATGTTAGACAAACATGTTGGTTATCAACCTAATGTAGTATCAGATATCTGCTATGAGGGCGACAGTTGTAATTAGATTCTAAATATTTGTGTTTTTGAGAAATTTATTGAATAAAAGTTCCAATATCTTTTGGCGCCCTTATAGTGACTCCGATTTTGATACATATTTTTGATGTATGTAAGTGTGGCTAGAAAATGATCTAAAAATGTTGGTGTCATCATGAAGGCGCTTTGAGAAAATTGGCCTTGAATATAGAAAAAAATTCATTTTCGGTCATTTTTAAACGGAGTTTGTGGGCGTCGCCCTCGTAGTGTCACCGATTTGACAGCTGTAACAGTATCTAACAAGACCATATAGTAATTTGGAATTAAAAAATCCATGTCATTATAAGGGCGCTTCAAGCAACAAGCACATTAAAATCTGCAAATTTGAAAAACCAGCAAAAATGTGCCACGCCCCCTAAACGAAAAAAATGTTTTCTCAAAAACAGTGAGTCGGACAAAGCTCAAATTTCGGATTTACATTACATTCATGATAAGGAACAACATATGTGAAAATAAAAAAAATTAAAAATGTCAACAATCACAAATGCTTTAAACTGCCTGATTCTTACAGACAATGGCTCTTAAGAAAGTCGACCCCCCAAATGAAATGCTGAAATGCCGTCCCTGCATCCGATTATCCTATTTCACTGTTCTCGGTGGAAGGCATACACGGATCATAGCATTTTGTCGTAAAAGCAGCAGTTTTTAAATTGTAAGAATAACGAAATCAGCAAAAGACAAGGGAAGCAAGCCATGTAAAGGACACTGACCTTTTCTGCACATTAAAATGTACGCCTAAGTTAAGGTTGTCTCATTTACAAGCACGAGGATGTGTTTACCGATCACCCCCGCGTAAAATTGAACTCTGCGTTCGATAAGGCGGGGCGAAGTGCCTTTTCGTGGAAAACAGAAAATACTCAACACTCTAGGGATCCCCTTACTTACCACTCTCGATGGTTGAATATGTTGGATGGGGCTCTAAAGAACAAACAGCACTGAGACCAAACACACTTTAGATCCAGAGCAGGAGCTCAACAACCCCTGATTCAGCACCTCCAGAAGTATTGATTTGGAATGGGAACTTGGTGAACATTGTAGCCACGACTGGTTTAACGTGCACCAGTCACTATTGGCGTACACGGAGGGTCTTTGACTGGCAAGCATGATCATTTGTAGCTTGCTTTAGTTTACAGACAGTTTCATAGACACAAATAAATACATTCTTTAGCAACTGAATCTACTGTCGTCATGCATTATAACTAGAGTAAGAACAATCTTCTCGTGCGAAAAATCATTTCTCTGCAAAAATTTTTTTGTAGCGGAAACATTTTCATGCGTTACATTTATCTGAACAGACTGATTAATCTCCTTACCGATAAATGAAAGATAAACCATCCATTAAGTAAAAATGCGAAAAATTAATTAGGAAAACATAACTGTGTTTAAGCATTATTATTAAAACATATTTTAAAAAAATGATAATATTCTCTATTTTTTTTCAAAATTACTTTAAATGGTACGAATTTTACTTCTTTTTTTTTTTTTTTTTTTTTGTAATACTTTTCAGAATGCGGATGAATATTAGAATTCAAAAACATATGGCATTTTCTAGAACTTTTTTATCAAACGTTGTTTAAATCACAGTTGGAGACACAAAAGGTATTTTTGACTAGCATTTTTCTTTCTTCCTCTTTTTTTGTGCGGAGAGGGGGGGGGAGCAAAGTACATTGCTCTATTGCCTTTTTGGCGCTCCTGGATTTATTTTCGAATGCACTTGTTGCCCTTTCAAGAGCGTTCTGTTGCCACCCCCAGTACGGCGGGGTCTTTTTTTTTTTTTTTTACAAGATGCCTGTGTATACCTAAAAAGCATTAAAGTTGACTACTTCACTTCCTTTTTCCCGCAGGGCTGGTTGCATAATGGTTAGGCGATGGCCTTCTACGCCTGTGGACCCATGTTCTGACTTGGGGTGGCATGTCGGTGGATTTTCGAGATGAAGAAAATCATCAGCGCCCGTGTCGTATGATTATGCGGCATGTAATAGATCCCTTGGGTATTCGTTTGGCTTAAAATTTCCTCGGCAAAATTAAACTCCTAGTGCAATTTCGAGTCAAAGAGAACTCAGGTGCCTCCATCTGGTGGAAACTGGACGCCCAAGTTATCCGTGCCATTGACATCCGCGCCTTAATGGTGGCGCAGGAAAGACTGAAAATCGTATCGGGAATCGCACTAAGTCTAATAAAAGGCTAATTAGAGTAAAAACGCAGCCCCCATTAGCAGAGGGAAAAAAAACTTCCTTTTCCTAAAAATTTCACTGACATAAAGCCGAAGACTACCCCAACATCCAATGATTTTTCCCTCGAAACGAAATTCAAATCATTGAGTTTGAACATAAAATCAATGTACTGAAGTAATAATATAAATAAAATAAATGTCTTAAAATTACGTATCAGAATGTTTAAACTTAAACAAATGATAGCCCAGTAGTTTCCAATTCAACAAGAAAAATCATTACCAAAACGATATTTGGGAGCATTAAACTTTAGAGTGCAGAAAAAACGCTCACTTCCGTATCGATAGCGAGAGATCTCTCTCGTTGGGGAGAGGTGTCGAACATAGACGCTATTATTAGGCAATCAATTCACTATTACTCATAAATTTGAAGCATTTTAGTCTCTCGTACATTATTTCAGGTAGGAAGAGTTTGAAAAAAAGGAAAAAAAAACTTATTTTTCCGTATTTAGCTATAGCATTTTACTTTATTTTATTTTATTTATTTTTATTTTTTTTTCATTTTTTTAACTTGAGGAAAAAAATAATGTTTACAATAAGTATTAAATTGAAATAAAGAACTTTTGTACAGAAGTCAAACACTAAAAAAAAAAAAGTTAACATAAATATCAGGCTCAAAGCTTTGGGAGGCCTTTTCTAAGTGTTGTGTTCAAATAGCAGGAAACTAAAAAGTTATTTAGCATTAGACAATTTTTAAAAGTTTAAATTACTCACTTTTTTTTTATTTGCTTCAGCTGCTTCTAAAGTTAGCACAATTGATAATAAATCGAAAACAAATAGACTCTTTAAAAACATGTCTACCAAACTATTACAATTCACTAAACATTCTATTGATAACTAACAATTACAGATATACGAACGATCGCTTAGCAGCTGATTCACTCTCTTTTTGAAAAGTCTTTTTTGAAATTATTTTTACTTTTGAGTAATTTTAAAAACTGCAGCTAACCACAAATAATTTAGTAACAAAAGCATGTAAGCACATAAATCAATTAGTTTTCTCCGACTTCAGTCAGCTGATTTTAACGAAGAAAGCACTATGTTTTCAAGAACCATTTTTAAGACTCTTTCTTGGCAATGTGTTGTTGGCCAGGCACTATGTGATCGCGGAATTAAAAGTAAAAAATAATGGCAAAAATGTCTCCCAAAACAGATTACACATCACTCTCTTTCCCTTTTGAAGATCAAAAAAAAAAAAGACTAAGGTCTCATTTATGGTTAATGTTTTTAGGATCGACAAACTCCCCTTATAATTTAAAAATATTTTAGGTCAAGAAACAAGATGATTCATAATATTATTAGAGTAAATATCATATGCAAGTTCAAAGCCACAAACTCACCTCCAGGGACACTACTTGAGAACGGGTGAAGGACATTGCTTTAAATGCACGCTGTTCGTACTAGCTTTTCAGTCATTATTATTCGTAAGTAATATTTTTTCAATTCGTGTTAATTCTAGTCTTTTAATTTCTCTTACAACCTTACATATTTTTATTTTTATTTTTTGACAAAAGCGCCATAGAACATTTTAAAATTCGCAAAATATGTAATATTTCATGAGAACAATTGACTCCATTAAAAATTTACATTTTTAAATTTCTTTATACGCGGGTTTGATTATTCTTTTATCCGTGCAAGGAAATAGAATTTCAGAATTACAAACGTTAAACTAATGACCTGCAGACTTTTTAAAATTCTGTGTCCGCCTAAATTGCTTGAAAATATATAAATGATAAAAATCAGCAAAATTCCAAGCAGGAAGGTATAAAGTGTATGTGATGAAAAATCTAGGGTAAAAGGCAAAAGATATCTTTTTGCAGTACATGCACGTTTTTGCGATCTAAAATATGACTGAAATTTTGATAGCATGACTTTGTTTGGGTACAAATTTGCCTTCACTTTCATTGATAAGTCTTAGTTTTCGGATAAGGAAATAGCTTCAATCAAACTTTTAAAGTGAATTTTGCGACATTTAAAAGCTAATTTTGCTAACTTAGTAATAATGTTACTCGCCGTTTTTAAATATATTTGGTTATTTAGCCAAAAAAGGAAAATATATAGGAAACGAAATTAAAACATAAAAATTTCTGTTAAATGAGCAATCATCTTATAAATAATAGCCAAAGGCGGAGAGTGGAACTTATAAGTGCAGGGGCAAATTTTTTTTAGGAAGTTGAAGACTATTTTAGACTATCTTCAGTAACTAAGGGGGGGAGGGGTTCATGTTTTCTCGCGTAAATGCTTTGAAATTGTAGTCTTAAAAATGCCGTTTTAGAGAGATTTGTCCACGTTTGGGGAATGAAGAAGAGTTTCCAGGGATGTCTCCGCTTTTTTTTTTATCAATAAAGTCTAATTAATAATAATAATAAAAACGAAGAAGTTTTGACTGTCTTTGATAATGTAAGGGTAAGGAAGGATCTTTTCGAAAAAAAAATAATCTTAAACTGTTGTTTTAAAGTTCAAATTAAAACCATCTTTAGCAAACTTAGAGTTTGGGGTTCTCTCCAAAAAACTTTACAAGTTTAAAACTTTTTTTTAACATCTTTTGAAACGTTATTTCAGATTTCTCTTTTATTGATTTAAGGAGGAACGAAAGGGTTCGGAGGTCCTACCAGATTTTTTCTTTTTTTTGAACTGAGGAAATCCTAAGAAACTTAGGAAACCACCTAAGTTTCTTCACCCTCACCAAAGAAAGTCTTAAACTTCCTTCGGTGACTTCAGAAAAAGATCTCCACATTTGTTTTTTTTTTTTTTTTTTTTTCCCCCCCCTCAATTGGAGTCTTAAAAACGCAGTTTTACGCTGTCTAAGAGGATTCTTTTCTAGAATTTGTTTCTTCAAACTGGAGTGTTTATAACTCAAATTTAGGTCATCTTTGAATTTAAAGGAAGGAAGGAGTGCGCTCGGGGATTTTTTCTCCCGGAAAATTTTTGAAGTTAAAGTTTTAAAACCGAAATTTTAAACAATATTTGAGCATTGTTTCGTAATTGAAATCTAAAATTTGAGGCAATCTTTGATGATGAAAAAAGCACGGGTGCAGTCACCCGCACCCCCCTTGCCCCCTGAATCACCACCACTGATAATAGCCGATGATCGAGTAACCCGCGTGCTTCAACAATGAAACTCGCGCCACTGCATGATAATTTGATAGTGTGTTTTGGTAATGTGTAACATGCAGGGAAAGGCTTTATTATGACAAGGCTGAACTCGATCCGGTAACTTAATTTTACTGGTAAGACTGTCATTTCAGGGGAAAGAAGAAACGAAAAAATGGTCAACAATGAACGCTACCTACTGGAGTTTAGGATTAATCCAATGGTTTTATGGTTACAATTTAACAATCAAAATATCACCAAACGCGCAATTGCTTCGTTCAAATGTAGAAGCAATTTTTACTCGTCATACCTTGATTGGCGACTTTCTAGTAAAATAAATATAAATCATAGACGTAACTTGCCTGAGGTGGTTTTTGCAACGGCCAAAGCTAATGTTAGTATAAACGATGCACGAAACCCAACTACTGTATAACCTGTAAAGTTGACCACCCTTGTAAGTTGACCACTTGTCTAAGTTGACAGCTTTTTTAAGGTACAGAATAAATCCTATATCATATAAATCAACCTCTATAAGTTGCCCACCTGTTTAAGTTGATTACTTAAGTGGTGCACCACAAGTGGTCAACTTCAACAGGTTTCACTGTAGTACCATTTCTTTGAAAATTCTTCTTCATTCACCAGTTCTTGCAACGACTGGGGGGAATAATTTCAGAAAACCTAAATACGTACTAGCATCTTTAGTGAACTCAAGGGATGCCCCCATTCCCTCTCGCATTATATCATAAAAATTCAATAAAATCAGTAACATTAGCAATTCATTATGAAACGTTAATAATGTATGTAAAAACGCATTTATTTTTCAAAAAGACATTAATTTTGAATTTTTTGTTTAAAAACACCAGAAGAATGTATGCAGAGTAAACAAAATATACGCCATTACTAAAAGAAAGAAAAAAGAACTTAAAAGAAAATAAAAAATAAACATTACAATGATTATGTTATGATTAGAAAATTAAAACCCGTATAAAAGGCAAAACTGTACTGGGAGCCCTATTTTAGGCAGAGTCGCCCCGAGGGCAAAAAACTGGTGTGTGAGGGGAGGGTGGAGGGAGGAGCTATGTTATTTTTTTAAATGCCTATCTAAGTACTACAGAGGGATCGATTGATACAGATTCTAGTTTACGAGGGAGAATAGAGGCTTTATCAGATCTAGATCTAACTAGCAGTATAGTATCAGCAGTACGACTAATCGTAAGTTCAAATATTCGCTCAGAAATAGGGGGTTCGGGTTTTTTTTATCCCAGATCATTTTCAAAACTGCAGTTTTGAAAACAAAGTGTCAGACGATCTTTGGTAATATTAGTATTGAGGGAGGAGAGGTTTTGGAGCCCCCTCCTTCAGCAATTTTTCAAAATTCAAACCCTAAAAGTTATTACAGAAGAGTGTTGACCTGACTACTTAATCTTTTTTATTTTAAACAGTAATTTTTGTTTCTTCATGGTTTACTAGTATAAAAAAATGTTTATTGTTCTTGAAGCCTAATTTATGTATTTGGCAAACTCAAAAAGAAAAATTTCGTTGAGTACCATCATTTTCCTGTGATTTGATAAGCTAAAAATGTGGATTGTCGCCCAGTATGACCATAGTTGTTCTTATTAGAACTGCAGTGTCCTTATTGGAACACCGGAGGATCGAGTAGAAGATATAATCCTGTGCTGCATAAGCTGCACATACGGTAAGTGTTTATTGTTCTTGAAGCCTAGTTTATGTATTTGGCAAACTCAAAAGAAAACTTTCGTTGAGTACCATCATTTTCCTGTGATTTGATAAGCTAGAAAAGTAGATTGTAGCCCAGTATGGCCATGGTTGTTCTTATTAGGACTCCAGTGTCCTTATTGGGACACCGGAGGATGGAGTGAAAGATATAATCCTGTGCTGCATATGCTGCACATACGTATGTGTACGAACTGTGCGTAGCAACTGACCAAAAACCAGAAAATAACGAATTATCAGTGCTCTCAAAGTGACGATAGACCTTTGTCCTTTCCATCAAAGTAAACATGGAATTTTTTATACTTTTTCCGAGTTTATCAAATGCTGTTTGATATGTTTTTATGCTGATATTAAGGACTTTTAAAGATTTTTTTTAGCTTGACCGTGTTTTTTGGCATTGTTTTGACTTCGAACCCGTATAAGGTATTCCTTGCCCAGAGTTGACCTAATTGATGAACTATGTTCTTAAAAAGGCTAAATAGCCTTTTCTTTGTTAAAAGTACTGAAAAACATAATTGAAACTTAAATTTTCACTTGAAATTGTAATCTTTAATTCTAGGAGCCATGTGATGAATGTGAAAAATTTATAGCAAATCATAAATGATCGAGATACTAGGACATGAACCTTAGGATGGCCTTCTCTGGTGCACTTTTCTTATTTAAAAAAAAATGTTTAAATACTAGGTCGCCATTGAGAAAACTTTATTCGTCGGAAAGAAATTTAATATTTTGCCTTATTTAATCCCTAGTGCTTAGAAAGGCAATTATAACATTTGAATCTAAAGAAATTGTTTAAATGTGTCTACTTAACCTTGGAAAAAGAAATACCCTCAGAAATATTGCAACCGTATAAAGTTGTGTAAATTGTGCTTCGAAACAAGCATTTTTGTCGTTTTGAAAAGTTTTACACTTCGATATTTCCAAATATATGAACCATGTTCTCTACATGGCTTATAGTTTTAGCAAAAAAATTATTTTTATTAAATGAATTTATTGAAAGCTATGCTCGTTTTAAGTGCTAAGTAATTAATAAATTTAATTTATTGTTGAATAAAAAGGCAAAATAATTCCGCTTTACTAGTGAAAACAGAGCTGATTTTAGCTAAAAATAATAAGCACTTGAGGAAAATAAGGTACATATTTCAAAGTACCGAATGCTTGAACTGTAACGGTTTATAAAAATGTCCCATTTCCACTTTGAAGTTGTCACATAACGTATGAATATTCAAATATTGCTCGATATAACTTCTACCTTTGGAACGAACGTTTTGTTCTTGAATGCATTTTCAACTTAAATGCTTTATTTTCAAACTTAAAGGAGTTAATCGGTTGTCGAAAACATGTTGAGCTTGTACAATCTTTGAAATGGAGCGTAACTAAACTCATAATCAATAAATACAGCGCGGGAACAAGCCTTGACATAAAAGATAGACTCATCTGTTGCAAAATGCTTTCCTTTTCAGACAGCATTTTTCGTTCTTTCTTTCTTTTTTTTTTTTTTTTTTTTTAACTTCTTGTTCTTTTTATCATTATTATTTTTTTATTTATTTATTTATTTTCTAAATTTTTTTAAATTATTTTTTTAATTCAGAGCATTGATTATGTTAACACTCCGTCGGGCGCAATATGTTGTAGAACACGATCGGGCGCATTGAGCCTGGGAAGCACACTTTGATCTACTGATTTTTTCTACGCATGTTTACATTTTCTTACGAAAAAATTGTCAACTACAAACACCAAAGAAGATAAATAAAACAGTTTTTCATGATTTTTGAATGTAACATAAGTTTAAGAAAATGAATATACATTTTTCCATGAGCTATTGTGGGAGCGTGGCTAACTAAAGAATTCGAGGTGTGCCTAATAGATCAGTTGCGCCCGACGGAATGTTAAGAGAAATGGGAATGGATAAAAGAAAAATAATCTGTCTAAACAGACGGCGCATAATATTAAAAGGATATGTATTCAGTTAGAAGAATAAATATATGCATAAAAAGAAGGGTATTTGAGTCAGTTCTTTTGGAAGCACCCCCTTTATTTCTTTTGTAATTTGAAATATTGTTTTTCTGATAAAAAAAAACTCTCACATATTACCAAAAAAAAAAAAACGATATAGATAAGAGAAAGAAAACACATACTGTTATGTTCAGAAAATGTGATTACAATTTAAAAAACACGTATGAGTTGCAAGAAAAAAAATATATGGGGAGAAAATAAATGGCTATTTTTGTCAACTTCATTTTACATAATTCATTTGTTACCAAGTGCTTTCCAAATTGCGTTTCTTTTTTATGCACTGCGTTTCTTAACTCCGTGTTTTGAGTTGATATTTTCCTGATTAAAAACATTGAACATGCTTGAAAAAGGATATGAGTGAAAGAAAAAATATACTTTTGGATTGAAGACGTATCAATAAACTTTTAAAAGTGTAAATATAATAAAAATACGAATAAAAAAGAAAGATGTTTGAATCAACTTCAAAGCTGCATTCACTAAATTGCAGTTAAATTTATTTTTCATTATTACAGATTTTATGTTCATAAACAGATGAATAACAATACTTTGCTAATCTACCAGATCAAATTTTTTAATACTGTAAAACCACTTATTTTCGCGAGTATTAATTTCCGCGAAAATGAAGGTATCGATGATTTCGTGAGCTGAAAATTTTGCGACTTTATATGAACTGAACAGAAAGTTCATCCAAAAAATATTTCGAGCGACTTTACTTTTCGCAATTGAATCGATTATTGCAGAAAAGGTATAAGTCACATTTTTTTTCAAAATTGAGTTAGCTGTGGTTTTCCCACATTCGTATGTTGAGACATCGACTGATGTAGCAAGGAAATCAATTCTTGTACAACAAAGCACTATTTTGGAGTCACATTTTTCGTTTAGTGCAGAAAGAAATAGTAAGACGCAATGGCAAGATCATAGAAGAACTAGATTTTTTGACGTAATGAAGAAAAAACAAATAACTTCTTTGATCTATCATAATTTTGGGAATGGTAGGTTCGTCAATTTGGGAGTTAGGGGGGATTCGAAATGACGGAATTTATTAACGTAAGAGAAAATAATAAGTTCTCAGATTAACGTAAGAGAAAATAACACAATGCCGTATTGTATCTTTAAAATCCAACATCGTATTTCATTTTCACTCTAAATATAAGACGTCCCAATAAAGTATTTGAGTGAATCAAGTATAAACCTGCATCGAAAGAAATGTTAAATGCAAACGGGGGGAAGTTGTTTTCTTAGTAGAGTATGGTCGCTGTTCTTTGGATTAGAAAATAACTCACGGTAGAACAACTTGTAAAATTCGGTTGGAATCAGTAGCGTGCATAGACTTCGGTGCACCTCCCCCCATAAGAAATTTTTTCTATGCATAACTTTAAATAGTGTTATTTTTTTAGAGCATGCGCCCTCACACCTCTTGCGTTGCGGGGTTGTTATGTACACCACTGGTTGGAATATGAATTCAAACCACATTTTGAAACCAATAACTTTAAAAAGAAGGTCAGCGCAAGGTCAAATTTAAATAGACTGAAGTTTTACTGAACATGAGATAGACATTACTTTGGAAGTGTTCCTTTCATCGAATGAAACAAATAATCCGTAAAATATCATTATCTTATATCTAGTTTTATTGAAAGTATTATAAAAAGTACCTTCTGAAGTTATCACTTGTTCGATTGCAGTGATCAGATGAAATTATCAGTATTATGTGGTACCTTATCAATCATGGATGTCGACTGAAGGGGGAAGGGAAAGGGCACCTTGCCATCTTGGGAGTTTATAGTTCTACTTGTAGCATACTTGTGCACAAAAATTGCACCAGTGATTCCTGTTATCACAGTTTTTAATTTTATAAAATAAGAAACAGTTTTCTTTGCTTTTTCAATAAATTCATGAACAAATATAACTTAATTGTATAGAACAAGGATTCCCATTCTGTTCCAATTCGCAGAACCCTTAGAGGAATCAGAATTTCCTTACGGCACCCTAGCACATACCTATTATATTGTATATGCTTCTGCAAAGTTTTAGACCTAAATAAGTTGCAAGTATACAAATGTTAATCAGTGAACATTTAATCTAATTGTCCCAAAGTAAAAGTGGAGTCACTCTAAAGAAAATTCTATTCGCAATAAAGAGTTAAGAAACCATCAGTTTTATCAGGAAGTGCGTTTGGTCATTTAATCACTAAAATAACTCAGGTTGTAACTCCCATTTTCGAACATTCATTTTGATTGCGACGTTGTGGTAAACACTTTACGTTTAACAAACAAATTGAGTTTATAAAATGATTAAAATATTTCTGGGCTTATAGTTCGAAAAATATTTAGCAAAAAAAAATTTTTTTTTTCGTTTGTGGAATGAGGTCGTTTCCGAAATCTTAAAAGTACTTTTTCTGAAAGAGCATTATTTAAAAACACAGGATCCAACCATTTTTTAAATAATTTGACAAAGTTTAACATTAAAAAAAAAGAAATGCTTTAATCGGCGCGCAGATTCAATTTCATTTTTCACACTTCTGCACATGACATCATAAATGATGAAATGCCATTCACTGATGCCATTATAGCAGAGCGCAGTACTTAATATGCATCTTTACTCATATGCAGTGGTAACGATATGGTTGATAGCAAGCGTAGAGCGCAATATTCAATTCGCTTCTGAATTATCGTTTCCTAGAAATGCAGTAGAGAGCAAGCGTAAACATTCAGCGCACCAGTAGAGTTGCGCCAAAGTACATCACTTGTGACGTCATAAAGACCACGCCTTGCTTGAAAAATCGGACATTTTAAAAAATTAATTAAAAATTAAACGTTTTGAAAATAATAGATTTTCCTCACTCCATGTTATTATTTTGTTTGATCATTCTATCAACTTCAGTGCCTAAAAGTAGCACGGGAACATGGGGCAAAGTGAAATGGTGAAATATTTACTCCACTTTTAGTGCCACTTACCTAGTAATGTGTTAACTATGTAGTAACATATGTAGTCTCTTCCAGTCAAAAAAATTTTACCTCTGAAAATCAAAGCATATGATAATATTAGCAATTTTCAAAAATTGGTTCTCAAATTGTAATATTTTGTTGTAAGTCAAAAATTACTTTAATATCATCAAATGATATATTTTTTTGTTATTAACACTTTAAATATTGATTGGACATTCTAATATTCGGTACAATATTCATTTAGTTAATATTCAGTTTATTTGTATTTTTAATATTTTTCACAATTAGTCAAGTGCATGCGGGGCAAAGTTGATGTGTTAAAGTGAAATTACTTAATTTCGGTTACTCATTCAATCATTTGCTAAATCACTTACGTATTCATTTATTAACTAGTTTATTTACATTTCTTCATTTAATAATTCTCTTACATTATTACTTCAATCATTTACTTATTTTCTTATTCATTCACTACTTTATTCACTCATTTGTTTTTCCTCGTGTATTAATTAATTAATTAATTAATTTTTTGTTTTATTATCTTTTCATTTATTCAATTATCCTTTTATTTGCTCATTAATTTCTTCAAAAATATTTTTCCCAATCGAAAAAAAAATGCTAAAATGCTTCATTTGAAAAATATTTCATTTTTCACTTTTCCTCATGATTTTTTTTTTTTTTTTTTGAAGAGACAGTTTTATTGTCAAAAATATAACAAAATATATATTTCAATGCAAGTTTTATTATAAAATCCAATGTTCTTTCTTTGCGTACTGTAATTTTGAAAACAAATTTCGAATTTGTTCATTTCGAAAAAGCTCAGCCATTTTAACTATTTTCCTTTTCTTCACATTCCCCCACTTATGACTGATAGAAACAACCCCTTTGCTCAATTATGTTCATTGTGTTATATTTATTCATTTTGATAGTTAGACTTTTTGAGTGCTCAAGTTTTCTTTTCCATCAGAAACCCAATTTCACGCTTAAAAATCAATTAACTTTAATGCATCTTTGCTGTTGTTACAATAGATTTTTCTTTTCCGAAGTTTAGACTTGACCTACAAAAAAACTATAACAAAGCACAAAATCAAAAGGAAAATAAAAAATAACAGCAAAATAGGTTCTCCTAAAATGTTATGTGGCAATTCAGCGAACATCCACGCAATGAATATTTAGTAATGAATAAAAATAGGAGATGTTTCACTCTCAAATAGAATCTAGATTGTTCAAAAATCTGACTCGCTTCGAGTGGGAAAAAAATGTAATGACTTAATGTCTCATAGAGAAAAACAATATAATTAAAACAAGAAAAATACAGCATTTAACCCTTTATTTATTTATTTTTTCCACTTCAGAAACTTAACGCAATAGCTCTCGATTTTTCTACCGTCAAGGTAGTCTTGCATGACTAACGTGATAAGGAAGTTTTAAAAACTTCTTTCACCCGCTTCCAATCCTGAAGAATCAATTAGTAGTCAAAATGAAATTTATTTCGATTTAAAAAATAGAACCAATAAATTCAATTTTTCATAAAATTCTCCATCTACTGTTGCGGGTATTATATTTTTTACGTACATACGCTGGTAAAAAACGTTATAGATTCATTTTTTGAAACTTGTTTCAAAAATACCTTAAATCGATTCAGTTATATTGGTTTAAAAGTAAAGAAAAAAAGATGAACAATTAAAAAAAAGCTTTAAATTCAATTTAGCAGATAAATTAAATGAATCAATTGATAAAACTTTAAAAATGTCTAATTTGAATATTTCATCATTACGTGAAACCCCTAGAAAATAAACTCAAAGTTCAAAAAAAAAAAAAAAAACCTAGATTATACCGAAATTTTGCTCGAATAAGTTCTTGAAGTGGTTAATAGGCGTTATACAACTTTGTACAAATAGCTTTAACTATACCGTCTATTTCTTCTCCTCCCAAATTTTTAATTTATACTTTATTCGCAGCTTTCAAATTAACCCATATATAAAGATATTAAGATTAACTGCAATTTTTGAGTGTTGCAATCAAGAAATCATATATTTAATTCATTTCAAACTTTTTAGAGGAACCAAGCTTTAGATTTAAACCAAATTAGATTTAGACCAAAGTCTTTAGATTTTAAAATATTTTTATGTTTTATTTTAACGATGTAAAACTAAGTTCTGTTTAGTTATAATTTTTATTCCAAGAATTTTAAACTTCGACTTTTATTTTATTATACTTGAATGTAAGGAACCATTCAACCAAGAACCAAGGTGCTGCGTGCTAACGTAAAAGTCAAACTTTCGTTTTTGAACGAAAAACTCTTCGTATAAAACTGATACTTTATACTAATGTACATTCTTATATTCAAATGCAAAAAAAAAAAAAATAAAATAAATAAATAAATAAATAAATAAAAGCCAAAACTTAAATTTTTATTCATGTATTTCTGCCTTAGCCCTGGCTATAAGGCCCTCCCCCCCCCCCGGTAATTTACTGAATATACCATGCCTTGCCTTCATTCTTCGAGTTGAACCGAACCATTGCTTCGGTCACTCGTCTGGTCTGTGCTAATTCTATATTAGCTACCACTTTGTTTGGCACTCTTGGCTTCCTTAAGAGGTTTTCCGCCTCCAGCTCAGTCACTCCTATGCCGGGCTGATGAGTGCTAATAAGCACGAAACTGCAGTCCTCGGCTGGAATTGACTGAGCTGGCGCTGTATTTCATGCAAATATACGTGTTTAAATTTGTCCCTCTGCTACAAATGGGTTGAGCAGCAATAAGTATTCAACACATCATATCAACTGGTAATTTTTATCCTTTCCTTTTCTCTTTTACACTCCGTTAAATTTTGCATTGAAAGCATTTCATTTTATGTATTTTTTCAGTACTTTTCACATTTTTAAAAATAGCGTTCTGAATTATTTTAGTCAAAGATTTCTGCAAAGCGCTTGAATGTTAGATTTTTCAAAAAACTATAACATTCAAAATATTTGTTAATTTTTATACGTTTATAAACTTATACTTGTATGCAAAAAAAAAGATATTTCCATCTAAATTTATAATAGTCAAATAGTTAGTTTTAAATAAAGAAGTTTATTACTTTACAGTTCATCATTGTTTTTAACACTGGTTGCAAAATATATGATACTTGAACCTTCATGAGCTAATATTTGAAAGTTAAAAAAATTCAAGAATATGCTGAAATAATCATAAAGAATTTCATACTGACATAAGATTGGAATCAAACATGCTGCGAGGAGAAAAATGTTAAGAGGTTATTGACACTAAAATTACGGCTGTCTTTGTATATACCTGGAAGTACGACGGGGGTCTTTTTGATCCTCTAAGAAGAAATCTACATAGTCATAACCTGCATTATGTAAAATATTTGTAAAAAAATAGTAAAAGTAACATATTTATAATAAAATACGTTTTATGGGAAAAATGCAGAGATTTTAAGGATATATAATGAAGAATCCAAAAAAAATTTATAAAATGTCCTTAAAATAACCAGCGCTGTTTCAGTTGAATTTCAGTATCTAACTGCTAATGCTCTTTTTAGACTTTTTTTTTCAGTTTAAAAGTATTTTTAATAAGGGATTTAAAAATATTTTAAAGGAGAAGAAACATAGTAACTAATGATATTTCTATGTAAATATTCCATTTTTGTCCCTTTTGTTTTTCCTAATATACGTACGAGACTTGTGTTTCCTGACTAAACAATAAACACTGCATCAGTTCTTGTTTGCCACTTCCGCAAAATAATTCTTCATTTTTATTCGAGGTCCTTTTAGGAAATAATTTCTCAGTTCAATATTCTAAACTTTAAATCTATATAGTTTTTAAAGTACTTTTATTTTTTTTGCAGCATAAAAGCATGCTTAAGTATATTTGAACAAAAGTTTATTTTTTAAGAGAAAGAAACATGTCAACGTTTCTATGTAAGTGTTCCATTTTCCTTTTTTCTCGTTTTGCAACACGCATAAGAGAACTCCGTTTCATGGCTGAACAATAAACACGACTTTCAGGTCTTATTGGCATTATATATTATTGAATTACGTTTTTATATCGCTCTTCAACGATTCTTAGCACGAACCATTCTACAACCTGCTCAGGAAAAACAACGCCATAAAATAAGGACGCTGTTCTTTTTGAAGCTTTCAATAATTATTGAATACTTATTTCTAAAGAAATTAGACCTTTGGGTCACTTCAAGGTCAAGCAGCGTTGCTTTTTCCTTCCTTGACTTTATCGCGTTACGTAATTTTCAAATAACATATCAAACATGAACACTTCCTTGAGTAAAGTAGTCTCGAGTTAGGTATTATTTTATATTATTTACTGGCTACGTTGCTCGGCGTTGCACGGTCTATCTCGAAATAGAAGTTGTGTCGAGTGACGCATGTTCGACAATTAGGCTGAAAAAAAAAATAATTGTAAAGTTTCGTGTGGAAAAGAGACAATTTATGACTCTAAATTTAAATTTAGACTTCTCTGTTTTTTTTTAAGTTCCAAATATTTAGTTATTTTTATTAATAGGCGTAAACGTTCCGTTTCAGGATTTTCTATTGAAAACCCCCTATGTGAATTCCCGAGCATCAAAGGAGCTCTGTCAAATTTGACAAAGATCCGTCGTTAACTGTGGATTTGTAAAAGAAACATACAGACACACACACACATCTTCAAGTATTTATATATATGTATATATGGATTTCTCTTCAAAACATTCAAATGAGTTGAAAATTTGATACGCTTGAAGTCAAAAGTAAATACTGATCTACTCTTCATTAAAAAGGAAAAACTCGGAAGAGGTTTTCAATACGATATTAACTATATGCTAACAATGTTGCATTTACCCATTTTACCAAGTACAGGCAGCGAGGTCGCTCGGGCGACTAAAACAATACATTGGCAAGTAATTTTTCCAAGTACAAGACACCATACAACACTAAATTCTCCTATTAACTCTGAGAAATATTCTGAGTGACTTCTTAAATGTTTTCCTAGCTACCAAGAGTTTACGATTTTTGTCGGTTTGTGCTCCTTTTTATACGCCTAATGAAAAAATCTACCCCAGAATTTAAAACTATTTAGTTTTTATTTCAAGAACCACCCTAACTTTTATGTACTAATATACGTGAAGCCTTTCAATTTTTGTGCAAAACACTAAGTTTCTTTTATCACAAAATAATAATAAAATTCAAAAGTTCGTACTATTCTTTCAAAATACTTTTAGCCCTTAATTTGTTCATCTATTTGATAATATAAAAGCACGGTACGTATTCGAACTTGCTTAGTGGTAGTTTCGATATTTTACTTTCTTTTAAAAACATTTTCTAAATGACAGACAAAGAAATGTTCTGTCATGGTTTAGGCGATGAATTTGTCCTTTTTGCATCTGGAAAATATTTCATTCTATAAACATGCATTTTCATTTTCAAATTTTATTTACTTGGCAATTTGACACATTTTAGTCCTTTCCTGGAAACCATACTATAATGTAATAACTAAAATAATTAAATAAGTAGCAATTGAAAGAGCATAGTAAAACATGTTTCTGGGGAAGCATAGATTATTTGCTCTCGTGTCCCCATTATCAAAAGGTCTTCAAGTCTGTCGAATTTTTAAGAAAAATCGTCAAATTCAGCGATTTTTGATGAGTAATGAAAGACATCTTCCACGCGCTTTGCAAATGGATGTCCTGCGGCATGCAGACGGCGAAATCTTTGGCGAGAAATTGGTACCCTTCATTTTTCGCCTGACGCTTTTCTTAATTTTTCTGCAGACTTTTTTGAGACTGTACATTTTGATAACGGGGGCACGAGGGCAATTAATTTTTGTGACAACAAATGTCTCAGTATGCTCTTTCGATTTCTAATTATTATTATTATTTTTTTTTTCATTATTACACAACTAGAAAATCGACCGTCAAGGTATGACGGGTGAAAATTGGTTCTACATTTGAACGAAGCAATTGCCTATTTGGTGGTATTTTGATAGTTGACATTTTAATTCTAACTCTAGTGGATTAACCATAAACTCCAGTAGGTAGCGTTCGTTGTTGATCAATTTTTTGTTTCTTCATTCCCCTGAAATGACACAGTCTTACCAGTAAAACAGTTAAGTTACCGAATCTAGTTCAGTCCTGCGAAAATAATGTACTTCTCTGCATGTCAAATATTACAAGAAAATATTATCAAATTATCATGCTGTGGCGCGAGTTTCACTGGAGTCGTTACTTGATCAGGAGCGTTATTTGATCAGTAAATTGACTATTATATATTTATATGAAGATTCGTGAGGTACCCTAGTTAACAGGATGATATTGAATTTTATTTCAAAAATGGTTTATTCAACTATCATGTCAAATAATTATATTTTATGCGTATATTTTCCATACACATATAAATCTGTATGTTTATGGAAATAAGTACATTTACCCACTTTTATAATGATAGTTCAAGTTAAGGTTTTCTTAAAACTGCTATTAAATGTTTTTTAGGAATTTTATATTTTGTTACAGCGGATGTTAAAAAATAAAGTAGTTAATAAAGTTTACATACTTAAGAAGTGTGGCACTTTTTATTGCTTATGATACTAATATAAAATATAAGAAATGAATTTCGTTCTCATGGCCGTTCAACACGCAATGTGCTATTTATCGTCAATCTGTAGAACGTTACACATTAGTTCTTTTATTATAGGTCTCATAATCTCTTTCTCATCAGAAACTTTTTTATCATCAATACTTAAACACATTTTCTCGCATTTAGACACTGACGTAGCTAAGGTGAGGTGCTTAGGAGACGATATGCCAAGAGCGGCACTGGTTTCCAGTGGCGGCAAACTGACCCTTTTTGATAAAGGAAAAATAAGGGCATTTTCTCAGTAAGGAAATTATTTTTTTTATCTATTATTGCAGGCAAAAACAAACCTCTTCAAGATGCAAGGCTTTGGTATGACTGCTAGAATGAAATTACTCTGATATACGTTTTTTTTTTTGTGGGCATGTCACAGGGGTGTTAGTGGACTGAAGTAAAACTTTCTGAAGACAGTGTGAAATTTTTGGAAACTATGAGAAAGCTCGCTCCCCCCCCCCCCCCCTCATCTATGTAAAAACTATTCAAATAAGCATGCAAAAATCGTCAGGAAATGTTAAAAAATTTAAAATTTTTTTTTTTAAGATTTAGAATGTGTTGTCAACCCAAAATTTTCAGAAACGGGAACCCAACATTTTTGGAATTTTCTGAAATTTCATATCACAAACACCGCCGCATCAGTACAATAATTGTTCAGTACCCTCTCAGAGGCAGTGATAGTGACCAGTTTTTTTTAACTGTAGAGGTTATCCAAATCCCCCAAAAAAGAGAAAAATATCTCTGAAAACAACCCTCTTACAAACTTTTAATGGCGCAGTCTGCGGCTCCCCCCTCTTCTCCTGACTCCAAATAATTCTGTATCCTTGGGTTATCTGTAGGAGGAAGGAAGTAATTAAATGTTTTCAATTTCCGTTAAGTAAGTACGTTATTTTAAGAGGGTTTCTCGAAAACCTCCTTATGAAACAACAACTTCACTTTTCCCTTGTTCAGGAAAGGGACAACAAGAGCAATAAAGGGAGGAGGAGGGGTAAAATGGTAGACGAAATAATTTACTGCGCATCACAGGCGTAGCAATATATGTTTATGTTTCAGAGCTTGCTTTGATTTACCATTCATTACAAGATCGAATACTGCAAAAGAAGTAAAGAAGAAATTTCGCTTTTCTCGCTTTTATAAGAGTAGGAAATCATCCGACAACTTTTGGATCACACGTTGAACTGTTCCTTTTGGAAGGTAAACGAATTTCATTTTTTAAACATTTGGTTTTGTCCCTTACCTTGGCCCAACATAGTCAAAAATTGATTTTCTGTAACTTCAATTTCAAACAATTTGAGGTTAGGAACCTCCTCCCTCCCACTCCGTTCAGGGGCGTGCACGGGGGGGGGGGGAGAAGGGACACCTATTGTCCCGGGCCTGAGTTTTTTAAAAAGATGGGGGAAACATATGAAGGGATTTGGGTGTAAACAACATGGAGAGGGGCCGTAAAAGTCATTTGTGACGGGCCCCAGAATTTCTGTGAACGCCCCTGACTCCGTTTCCGTTACCCAACATCACGCTTTAAAATGCACTTTTAGGTGGGAGAACTTCTCGAATCTCCCATCCCTTTGTCTGATTCACCAAAGACAGCTTAAATTATGTCTTTAGAGCATCAATGTCGGAAAATTTTCGGGCTGAACCCCCTAAGGTCCACGTGAGCTCCAGTGGGAGATCAGGGGAGGTCTTCCAAAAATGCCCTTACTCGGCAAATTTGGAGACAGAAATGTGTGGCAAGAACTGAAGAGTATATTTGTTCACAATAATGGGCATATTTGTATGTTCTTGTGAGAATATTAACTTATTTCCAGCTCTAGTAATGATTGATAATTCTTTCCAAAAAAAATTAATTTACAAGCATTTTCAGTTGGGAAATCCGGTTAACGGAGAAAATCTTCGATGGAATGACTGAAAGGAACGGTCAAGATTTTTTTTCATGATCATTACTAAGATGGGCATCACTGGAGTGATATAATATTCATGAAAAAATTCCTTGATCGGACGCGGGTCCGTTTATCTGTCACGATAACGCGTATTCCGTGAAATGTTTTACATCTTAGTTTTCTTTCTAAGGTCAAGCATTTAGACACTTCAAATCAAGCACGACCTTTCGTTCCGCTCCACTGCCCACTTACTTCGTTTCGAATGCACGGAAACTAATAGCCCTCCGTTTCTTTTTCGCTTCGACGACGTTATTGATTAGCGAGACATTACGCACGTAGATGGCGCTATGGTCGCGAATGCTCTTTTTTGTTGCGGAGAGGGAGGTTTCCCTGGCAGAAGACGAGAGTCATACCAGCCATCTGTCAGGTCATGAGTATTGTTTGTCAACAGAAGCATGCATCTCTATGCAGACACAGGATTATGTTCCTCACGTAGCTCACCTTAAAATTATAAGAGCTGGTTCATTTCCTGGTAAGGCTTTTGAAAAATAATTTCTTTTTCTCTCTTTAGTTTTTTCTGTCGCTGCTGAAACTTGTTGATTCAGCGGAGTAGTTTTACTTTCAGCAGAGAATGGAAGAAAAATTCCTGATTGCTGAATGTTGTTGAGATGTTGATGTTTTTTTCCGTTGTTTTGTCTAAAACGTGGACAAACATGTCTAAAAAAAAGAAACCTTACAATTTAAGAAAATTGTTTCAGAATCAGATATCTCTGAAACTGATATTTCACCTAAAAAAAATCATTTTTTGAAATATTGCCAAGTACTTTTAAGGTAATATTTATCTCTTATGGGGAGAAGCTGTGGAAATTTTCGAATTTTCTTCAGTTGATAGAACTGTCGTTGACAAACAATTAGAACTAACTCTGAATTGTAAACTCCGATCTTGTATTTTCAATCTGTTATAATGCATTACACGCGGGGCGCCCCAAACTAAAATTTTCGGGAGGGGTTTCTCAGTTTGCCGAATAAAATTCCAATTTTACCAAAGGATAACATACAAGATACAAACATGCACACATAACATTTAAGGAAAAGGGACCTTAGGTATCATTAAAAAAGATTTGTAAAATTAAAACAATAATAACAATGATAATAATAATAATAATAAATGATCTCAATGTTATCTCAAAATTTTCCGAATTGCCAGCAAAGTTTGCTGAAAAGGTCAAGTGACCTTCCATCGGCGCGCCCCTGATTACACCTTTCATTTCCTAGTTTTAAAGGAATATACAATTATCACATTGATTTCTATCAAGAAACAAAAAGTATATAGTAGCATTAAACACAAATTAAATTCAAGGGAAAAACAGAAAATTTCACATTATTTATTTATTTAATTATTTTCTTTCATAAGAATCAAAGATTTCCGTTACCCGGAAATTTTCCTCTTTTTTCGTTATTAGAAACGACCTGTCTATAAAGATATAACGGAAAGAAAAATTCGAGTGGACAATAATTTTAGAAAACGAAATTTACCGTAACCCTGAACAAATATGAGTTTGAAAATTTTGCAAAATGGTATTAAATTATAGCAGTTATCGTTGATTCTTGAATGTGGAGTGTTGGAGAGAAAACTTAAAGAAATGAAATGAAGTCTGGAAGGACTTGAAGGGAAAATAATGCGTTTCGGGAGGAGTAGGGGAACATGAGGCAAAGTGAAATAGCGATTGAAATAGTGAAATATTTACTGTGCTTTTAGCTCTACTTATCTGATATTATTTTAACTATTTAGTACCATATGTAGTCTATTCCAGTCAGGAAAAAAATTCAGCCGAAGATTAAAGTAGTTGCTAATATAGACAATTTTAAAACATTGGTACTCATATTGTAATATTTTGTTTAAGTCAAAAATTATTTTTGTTACTAAAAATGATTAAGTTCTTGTTATTAATATTTTAAATATTAATTTAGACCTCCTAATATTCAATGCAGCATTCATTTAGTTAATATTAAGCTTATTTGTATCTTAAATAAATTGTAAAATTAGTCCAGTTCATGAGGGAGAAAGTGAAGTATAGTTTGTTTCATTTACACTTTCAATCATTACGTTTTCATTTATTAATTAATTCATTTACATTCCTTCATAAAGTATTTCACTTATTTATTCATTAATTCACTTATTTTCTTGTTCATTCATTCTTTTACACGCTCATTTTTTTTTCTTCATATAATAATTGATTTATACATTTAATTATTCATTTATTCATTTAACCTTTTATTTACTGATTCTTTTGATCAAAAATATGTTTTATAATAGAATAGAAAATATTTCATTAGAAAAACATTTTATTTTTCACTTTGCCGTATAAAAAAAAGTGAAAATTTTCCACTTTTTTTTTTTTTTTTTTTTTTGAAGATTCAAATTTACTGCTAAAAATTGAAAAAATACTGTTTTAAACGCAAATTTTATTATAAACTAGTGATACCCGCACGGCTTTGCCCGTAATAGAAAAATCAAAAGGTCTTTTGGTTCGCCTGTATATTTACAAAAAATGTATGGTGAATTCTTTCGCCAGTTGGCTCGTACCCATCTTACGGTTATACGTTATGATAATTTCGTATCTCTCCAATTGGCTTGTGCCCATGTTACGGTTCCACGTTATGATAATTTCGTAATTTACTCGTCCATCTTATGATATTTGTTTTTCTTAAAATTAGAATAGAAAAAGAGCCACATCGAATTTTCAAAAAATCGCTTCGAGGTGCACACCGCTATGCTACATACTAACTTTGTGCCAAATTCATGAAAATCGGCCGAACGGTTTAGGCGCTATGCGCGTCACAGTCATCCTACAGACATCCTACAAACATCCCGACATCCTCCGGACAGAGAGACTTTCAGCTTTATTATTAGTAAAGAATACACTGCTCGACACTGAAAATGCAACACCAAGAAGGCGTGTTCAGAAATTTATGCAAATTTTAGAGTAGACGTACATCACTGAGTTATGTAAATAATGTGAAATGCGCAGCTCTCCGACTTACGTGATGTTAAGATATGAGAGATGGAACTTGCAGAATAGGCAATATTCGTGTCGTTATTTCTGACTGGAGAATCATCGAAGAAACTTTGTTTTTGTCTTGGAGGATACGTGTAACACGAGAGAATGCCAGGCCGACGTCAACGAAAGCACTTCCAGCAGATAGACGATTTTACGAGGGGTATGGTGATCGGACTGAGAAGGGGAGGTTGGTCCGTACGTCAAATCGCAGCTGATACCCACATGGATGCGAGCACGGTGCATCGGTTGTGCCGAAGATGGTTGGAACCACGAAATGTGGCAAGATTGAGGGGTGCAGGGGCAGCCAGAGTGACGTCAGAACGCGTGGATCGACGCATCCCCGACAAGCTGTAGCAGACCCACAAGTCACTTGTTCCTCAATTCTGCAGCAGGTTCAAGATACCCTGAATGTTCCCGTGTCAACCAGAACCATTTCCCGTCGTTTGGTCGCACATGGTCTGCAATCACGGCGTCCGCTAAGAAGACTGCCATTGACCTCATAACAGAGACAGCAACGTTTAGTATGATGCCGGACTAGAACGACGTGGATGACAGAATGGCGAAATGTCATGTTCTCAGATGAATCCTGCTTCTGCTTATCCAGTGATAGTCGCCGCATACGTGTGTGGCGTCGACGTGGAGACAGATCTAATCCGGCAGTAACTATGGAATGTTCCACCGCACGACAACGTGGCATAATGATTTGGGGCGCAATTGCGTACAATTCTATATCACCTCTAGTTCGTATTCAGGGCACTATGACGACCCAACGATACTTGGATAATGTGCTGCGGCCGGTGGTAGTCCCTTACCTTCAAGGGCTACCTAATGCAATTTTTCAGCAGGATAACGCACGACCACACAGTGCTCGCATCTGCCAACATGCTTTCCAAGGCACACAGATACTTCCCTGGCCACCATACTCTCCTGACCGTTCACCAATCGAACATGTGTGAGATGTGATTGGACGCCGTTTGCAGATTCTGTCCCTGCCTCGTTCAGAAGACGAACTGTGACAAATGGTTGAAAGAGAATGGAGAGCCATCCCTCTGGACACCATTTGCACCCTTATTGACTCTATGACTAGACGTGTTTCTTCTTGTATCGCTGTCCGCGGTGGTCCTACATCCTACTGAGCCAACGCCGTTCTCGCTCTGTATTCTGCCTATCATTTTGAAATTAAGATCATTTATTATTCCTTGCTGTCTCTGCCTTTTTTTCCGAATTTCATCACTTTCTGACCATTCCTTCTTGGTGTTGCATTTTCAATGTCGAGCACTGTACAATGTTCTTTCTTTGTGTACTGTAATTTTCAAAACAAATTGCCGAGGTTGTTCACTTTGAAAAAACTCTGTCATCTAAGCCATTTTACTTTGCCCCACATTCCCCTACATGAAAAGGAAGTCAGACTCAAAGTGATCCGTTAAAAAAATTAAAAAAAAAAATGTAATGAAATTTGTTGATCCTTTTATAGATCAGTATAAGGGACTTCATAAGGGGTCGGAAGAAAAAGAGTTGACACTTAATAGTGAGTATAAAGTGATATAAAGTGATGCTAAGGGTCTTGCCAGAATCAAAGACGGTTTTCAAACACTCCTTGTTAAAGTGATAGATGTTAGTTATGTCTTCAAAACTTCGTGGAAAAATATGAATCTTCAGATTAGTTATAATAACCATATCTTTATTACCGGATCCTATTTACCATTTTTTTTCTATGGATAGGTCTCGTATCTGGAAAATCAACAGTCATAATATGAAGGATGCAAACTTCTTCTCCATTTTCATTCCTTTCCATTTCTAGAAACAAGAAACCAAACGAGTAGGTCCTATCGCAATTCGTGATTGCGAAAAACATAATGTGAGTTCAAGACAAAGCTCAAATGAATGCCAGGGGCTGGATACTGGATGTTGTAATTTTTTTTCTGAGCAATCAATATTTTTATTGATTTCACATTGCTGTGGCTTGGTGTTAGTTTTGTTCTCTTTATGATTTATGATTGGTAGATCGTGAGTCGCGTGATCCATTTCTCTGTACGGCGAACGGATCTTGCATAAAACGATGTCGTGTGGCGATGATGAAATTTGTTCTCTTTTTTATCCCTTTTTAAACATTTAAATACAGTGATCTCTCGCTTATACGCGACCTCTGTTACACGCGTTTTTCACTTATACGCGTTTTTTTTTCACGGGCCCGGCCAGCGATATAAGGAAACAATGTTAACTCTTGTTCATTTATACGCGAAACCTAAAATGCACCTTTCACTTATGCGCGATAAAATTTTTTCAAGTTTTAGTTAAATCGCGTATTTGCGCTTCGCTTATCAGAAAATTTGTACCCTTCTTGTTCTGTCTATTTGAATGTATCGCACGCCTTTATTTCATTTTTCGAATTCTTCCAAACACGCGTTCTTTTTTGCACAAATGAGCAATTGGGGGTGGAATTAGTCTTGTGATTGACATCGAGAGGGGAGAACGGGTTACATACGAAAAGGTTGTCGTCATTAAAAGTCGTGGTCAAGCGGTAAGCATTAACGTTGCCTTGTATAAAAAATAACAATCGTACATCTTCATTTTTTTAAAAATTACAATGTATAAACCGAAATTATGTGCATATTGATTCATTAATATTAGTAGTGTACTATTAGTATTAATATAACTGATGTAAACTTATTGCGTTTAAGCTTATTTTTTGGTTTTTCGCTTATGCGCGAATTTTACTTGTGCGCGAAAATTTCGTTGTCCACTTGGGTAGCGTATAAGTGAGAGGTCGCTATACGGTAATTATGAATGATTTCTCTGTAAATCATGGCGATCTTAAGAATTTCCTATTAAAGACAGAAAATAAATTCTTTTAGAACAAATTTTTCCTTTTCATTTAGCCTGTGTTAAAGTAAATAGGTTCTTATTTATTTATTTTTATTTTATTTATTTTTTAACAAAAATTGTAACTGTATCTCTTTTTTTTTTTTTTTTTTTTTTTTGTATTGAAGTTGCTCACATTGCTTAATGCAAAGAACTGATATTTTGATGATTGCTTAATGTATTTTGGTAGAACTTTTCAAAATTATGGATTTATTTGTGTTCTTTTTACATGATATTTAGTAAGGGAAAAAAATCTGAAAGGATAGATTGAAATGCATGCAAAAATTATAACTTTTAGAAACCTGAAACATAAAAATTAGAATAGA
This sequence comes from Uloborus diversus, assembly GCF_026930045.1. Classification (NCBI taxonomy): domain Eukaryota; kingdom Metazoa; phylum Arthropoda; class Arachnida; order Araneae; family Uloboridae; genus Uloborus; species Uloborus diversus. The sequence continues at coordinate 122,021,977 of NC_072732.1, read as the reverse complement.
ATTTTTAAAAAAAAAATAAATTAAAACAATGTGTTATTTTATTTACGGGTATGTATTACTTTTATTATTTTATCTCTTTCTTAATGTTAGTACTCTACGAAATATGTTCAATTGAAATATAATTTATAAACTAATATAGAGCAAAAAAAAAGGGAATTACATTAGGTTTTTTTTATTTACAAGTGTAGTTATAATATATTTTCTTTTATTCTGAATTATTTTCTGTTATTCTATTTATCTTTTAATTATTCTGAAGATGAAACGCAGTCTCTTCTATCGCCATAAAAGTAATTTCCTTTAGAGCAATAACTCTTAAATGTTTCTCATCCTTCAGAAAGACAGTCCTGTTAATGAGCCTTGCCTATTATTAGAAAATCTGTTTTGTCTCATGAATCGAACAAAATCGATCCGTCTGCTACAAATTTATGGGAAATTTTTAGCTTTGAGAAGACGATGTGATAAAGAAATTTTAGACGAAAAAAAAATGTTGAAGTATTACTAGAGTTTTTAATTTTGTGACTCTTTTTTACTTTCTTCTATATCTAATATATAGAAGAAAGTATTGGATTCGTGCAAATTTTCGAATTTCGAATTTTGACAGATTCGAACGTTTTGAGGTGTGCTGTGTCCATTTCGACTATTTTTGGAAAATGTCTGTCTGTGTGTGTGTGTGTGTATGTGTCACGTCTGTGTGTGACCAGTTTTTTGTGGCCGCTCTACATGAAAACCTACCGCATGAAATTGAACGAAATTTGGTACACATATGTGCCCCTATGTGAACTTGTGCCCATTGGTTTTTGGCGCGAATTCCTCCAAGGGGGTGGAGCAATGGGACGTTTTTTGAGTTACACGTGCTTGCTATTCCTCAGGAAGTAACTGGCGGAATCGAACAAAATTTGGTCCACATGTTACCCCTAACAGGAGCAGGTGCTAATTCAATTTTGTTGTCAATAGCTCAAACGGGGGTTGAGTTATAGAACGTTTTTTGTCGTCAATTGTGACTGCTGTATCTCAAGAAATAACGAACGGAATCAAACAAAAATTTTTTGACAAGTAGCCCTTAGTGGGTATAAGAGCTGATTTTATTTTGGTGTCAACAGCTAAAAAGGGGGTAGCGCAATCGCTCGTTCTTTTTTTCCATTGTGAGTGCCCTATCTCAAGAAGTGATGCTATGTTCTTGCTGAAATTTGGAATATATGTGAATCCATACGTAAACAGGCTTTGGTTCAATTTTGACTCCAATCGCTCCAAAAGGTGTTGATTTTTTGAGCAATCACGATTGCTTATTGTTCTCACTTGACCGCTTTTGGCGTCCGTGCCTTTTTCAGCTTGGACCAGGCCTGCAGCACCACCGGCGGCGGCGCGGCTGGTCCTGAGCACTGTCCCCCGAAATCCACTTTTGCTGGGCGGTGGCGCCCATGTCCCACACACACGAACGCCTACACACACACACACACACACGAACGCCTACACACACACACACACACACACGAACGCCTACACACACACACACACACCACCGCCTACACACACACACACACACACACACGAACGCCTACACACACACACACACACACACGAACGCCTACACACACACACACGAACGCCTACACACACACACGAACGCCTACACAGACACACACACGAACGCCTACACAGACACACACACGAACGCCTACACACACACACACACACACACGAACACCTACACGCACACGCACGTACACAACACTCACTCACACACATGCATACATACACTTACGCACCCACACACATGCGCCTACACAAACACACACGCTCGTGATTGCGGAAAACATAATTTGAATTCAAGATGCCAAAAATTCAAATTAATTTTTTTTTTTTTTGTGCGAATAAAAATAGCTTCATTAATGCAACAATAAGAAAGATAAATCGTAATAGATTGTCATCTGCGTATTTCTCATGATTTTAATTGTATGGAAATGATCGGAAATATTCTATTCTATTCTATTCAAGGGTCACAACTGACTTCAACTGTATTTATGTCGAGGACTGCATACTAAGTGCCTTGCCTCCATTATTTTTATGTACCGATAGATGGCAGCACCATCACCGGATCGAACAGTTAGTGAGAATTTTGAACTAGTCCAGGAGCTAATATCTACCTAGTACTAGCACCCCCAGAGGTATCGTTTCACTTGGAGGACATTGAGACCACGAGCATATTTAACGTCGCCCAGTCCCCTTTAATGACGACGGTGGGTCTTCGACCAGCAAGGATCGAACCCGAGACCCTCCGGTCCCGAGTCCAATGCCTTACCGATCAGGCTACCACGGCCTACATCGGAAATATTATCTCAATGATTTAAAATTTTTAACTGTTGCCATCTTATGTTTGTTAATAAATAAAATATTTGTAATTACTTCAAGCAAGGCTTTTAAAATAACTTTCAATTTTCGCTCTTTGCTTTGCTTTTACAATAATTCAGACATTGGGATGGTCGTCAAGTTTTTGCATGTGTAATTTTGTTTTTGTTAGGAATATTGCTTCCTCGTCAAGCATGGGGAGGGATCAGAAAAAGGAAAAATATAGAAGAAAGTTTCGTGATGGCCACAACATACTAGTTATTATAAGTTTTTTATAATAACAATCCAGCTAGCCTTTTAAAAGGTTTTTAATTTTGTCAGAGTAAAACGCAGATTATATTGGTCGTAGTTTTAAGATTAAATAATTAACATCGTATATTTCTTTTTTTTTTTTCTTAGTTTTACTTACTTGCCTACTCCACGTTTAAAGCTTTGGGACAGTTCTATAAAGCCGATTAAACTTGTTTTAACTATTTGTTGACTTAGTAATATTTACTTTTTAATTTGTTATTTGAATTTAATTGGGTAAATATAGAGCTTTTTGATTACGGGCACAGAAGCAGGGGTGCCCTGATGGTAGGTCACGGGAGGTCATTGCGATCTCCCGAAAATTTCGTTATTCGGCAATTTTTGTCTCGCAATTCTGGAAACATTATTATATTAGAGTCGGGATTTGAAAACATTATTGAAATATTGCAACTTTTTAATGTCGGGGTGTCCCTTTTCATTAGATGTACTTATGTTTACATACCCGTATTTTAGCATTCTTCAAAATTTAGAATTCTATTCAGCAAAGTGAGAATTTCTGCACCCCTAAAAATTTAAGCTGCGGGTGCCCCTGTACAAAAGTACGCTTAGTAGGTGAACTTTGGAATTTTCTACTACAAAATTTGAAAAATCAGCCTTCATCAAATTTTATTTCTTGTTTTTGAAATCTTATTATTACTCTAGATAATTTTTTTTTGTCTTAAAATGTATATTCTACTCAATATCTATTTATAAACCTCTGTAATCACTTTTTTAACTTTATCCTTAAGCTTTATTTTCAATCAAGTAATGACATAACTTATTATATTACAAAAACAGCAAACAAATTGGCCTTTTTTTTCTCTCAACCATTTTATATTTTGGACCTTAAACTGTAATGACGCCTACCTCCTTCGGAAGAAGTTTAGGACCCTTTGTTTTTATTTAATATTGTTTGTCTCGATGCGTAATACCATTCCCTAAAGTTTTGTCCAAGAGTTTGGACTCACCCTGTTATACCTTAGTACACATTGAAGGCAGAAATATACATTTTGACGACCTCCCAGTTAATTATCACTATTTTTCTTGCGACGTCTGTTTGTGCGTATGTATGTACGTATGCATTTCACATCACACAAAAGCGGTATGCCGTAGAAGGTTGAAATTTTGTATGTAGATTCTGAGTGGGTCTAGTTGTGCACATCCCCTTTGGCTGTATTTGAATGTTCCAAAAGGGGTCTTTTAAATGTTTTTGGGGCAAATTGCTGTTTATTTAATAATGACTTAAATGATATAATAACTTGGCCACAACTTGGCGATATGTCGCCATGTTGGCAATAAATTTGGCAAAAACAATTGTTATTCTTATCTGGTTTCAATTTGACGCTATTTGCGATATTTAGTGAATAGTCCACTGAATCATGTTAAACTCTCGATGGTTTTAAAATGAAACTGTATAAAAATATTTATTGCATCGGTTAGCGACAGGTACTATTATTTTATATTTTTGAACTTTACACACTTTTCACACATTTTTAAGGAATTTTAGATCATAGACGCTAATAAAAATATCATCTTTCTTTACATTTGGAAGTATAACTCCCTGCGTTCACCATACGTTTATGCGTGTAGAGAAATGTTTTAAAAGCTATTCCTTTAAGCAGTGCTGTTTATAGCACTCGTACAAGAGTAGACGCACCCATTTTTTCATGTTATCAAATATTCAATCATTTAATAGACGTAAAAGGAAGCAGCGTGAGGTCCACACGAGATTTTTTAAATAGTGATGGTACTCTACTTAGTTATGGTTAATTAAATTAAGTTAATTTATTACACACTAAGTATCTATCACTCAAATGACAGGGTCTGCACTGAACATCAGTCCATGAAAATAGTCCACTGGCTGCAAAACTAGCCATTACCATTACCCTCGAGGGTCCCCTGTTCCTGTCACTGACGTGACATACCAGATGGGAGTCCCTCGGGAAATGCAAAACTAGCCGTCGTATCATAGCTACCAATATTGAAAAAAGAAGATTATGGAGACATATGTGTGAAATGAGGGAGATTTTGCATAAAGAAATTTTGCGATAAAAGTTTGAGTGTAAGAGGGATTTTTACAATATGCATAGGGGTTTCTTGAATTGAGCCTGCATTACAATTTGCATAGGGGTTTCTTGAATTGAGCCTGCATTAGACCCAAAATTCGACGTCCGGAAATCCGGAAGGGCCAGGAATCCAGAATTTGGGATTACTTTTTTAAAATTAAAATAAACTTCTCATATAAGGAATAACAAACATTCCTTGGAGCAGGTAAAAATTTAGGAAATTCACAGAAAAATCGGGAAGATTTTACCGCGTTTTTTAAGAAATAAAAGTTTAAAAAGGAGAAAAAAAATGAAATTAGCGTATTGGACGTACGCAGTTTTTACACTCATGTGTGTGATTTCGTTTTTTCGATAGCGATCGTTTTATCTAAGGGATTCTTCTCGAAATTTTAAGCACTGAAAAATCCATTTAGGAGGCAGTTTCGTTGCTTCAATGAAAATTCGGGAGATGGTTACTTCATTAAGGAGTTCGGGAGAAGGCATCAAAATTCGGGAGTCTTCCGAATGAATCGGTTGATTTGGCTGCTGTGCCGTATTAAAATGAATGAGTGTAGCAGAAAAAGCAATTGAAACATTCATTAAAAACAATAGAGCGATTTTTTTGAGTGGAAATTACTATTAGTAGTTTTATTTATTTATTTTATTTATTATTTATTAATTTATTTATCTATTTCATTTATTTATTTATTTATTTTGTATTTTCACAATTCAAAGAGAACAAATTAAAATGCTTTGCATTCTAAATTTAATTTTTAATGTTGCCTAAAAAGATAAATATGGTTAACTCCTATCCCATTAGTGGGTCGATAAAATGAGCACCAAGCACGCTTGGGAACTACATTCTGGGGGTTACGCGTTAGACTGAGCCCCTAACCGAAACACCTGCCTCGCACCCCAGAGCCCTCGGTTGCGAAAACTGAGATGGACACAGTCGCCCTTGGCCGAAATGGGATGTTGCATCACTGAGTTTCATTCAAAAATGCTAAATTCAAATTTATTTTTTATTAAATCCATTGTAGTTAATCATGGTTTTTACATAATTTGTTTACATAAAAGTTGGTGCAAATGAATCATTTTTATTATAATATGAAATGACTATCAAAGTCATATGTTGTTTATTTTGCTATCATTAAGAATTGAAAGAAACTTTTTCTTTTCCCGACCATGCATTACCATTGCTGGAAAATATATTCCTCGCCCCCCCCCCCCCACCCCCACACACACATACAGAATACAGTTGACTATCTATCAATTTGTAGAAAGGTTTTTTCTTTTTCAAAGACGGCTTTTTTTTTAACCTAGAAACCACAAAGGAAGCATGCTCGAAAAACATTTTAGAACGGACAGTATATCAATTCAGGACACTCTTAATTGATGCGTTATCCATATCATCATCAGCATCATACTTGATTAATGGTTCTTTTCTTAGCGTTGTGAACGATATAAACCAAGAAGAATGTATAGCTTAAATGTTCTGTAACAATGGTATGAGTAATCGATTTGGTCAAACTTAACCAATAGGCTTAAAAATAAAAACAATTCATTCCAACAATAAGTTGAAGTGTCACCAAGTTATCTTTTATATACTAGTGAACATAGTATTTATAGATATTGATATTATTTGATAATTAATATTATTTGTACTGATATCAATGTCTTTGCTTCTGGATCAGAGACCATTATACGCAAAAATCCTAACAGTTCTATTGAATAAGCAGAGGACAGGGTCCCCCAAGATGGCGCCCGCCAACCTTGACTCAAAAAGGGCGCAAAAAAACCAAAGACGCACAGGTCCGAGGGTGCAAAAGAAAAAAAAAGTCACACAGGTTTGAGGGCGAAAAAAAAGAAAGAAAGAAAGAAAGAAAACTTAAGATGCACAGATTTGTGGGGTTAAAAAAGCTGAAGGTTCTCAGGTTCCAAAGTGCGAAAGAAAAATGAAAACAGAGGGCGCACAGATTTGAGGGAGCAAGAAAAAAAAAAGAAAGGCGCCCGGGTTCAAGGGCCCAAAAAAGAAAAGAAAGAAAAATTGAAGGCGCACAGGTTCGAGGGAACGAATAAAATAAAATAAATAAAATCGCACAGGTTTGAGGGTGCAAAAAAAAAAAAAAAAAGGATGCACAGGCGGGAGGACGCACTTGCCCGTCCGCCCCTTTATAGAACATTGCGTATGCTGGCTAAGAGACGTTCTGAGTAAAACATTAAATGTAGAAATATTATTTTTGTTAATTGTATAAGAAAGAATATCGTATAGCGCAAATGCTACTTTAAAAAACTGAGCTAAATCTGAAACATCCATCCCAGAATCCCAGTTGTTATATCTGAAAAAAGGCTTTTAAATCTAGAAGATGTCCATAGTTAAACTAAAAAAAATATAGTCTTCGGTCATTTATAATTCTTTGACAAACGTTTTTTAAGTTAGTTAAGATGTTTAAAGATCAAACAAAAGTTAAGTATAGTTTTAAAACAGCATTAAACTCTGTTAATCTTCCAGGAACTTTTAAATTTTTTTAAATTAAGAAATTTAAAGATAAATGCAAAAATGAAGAAGTTTTGAAACAGCATGTAAAAGTATCACAATCTTCTAGGAACACTGTTGCAACGATTAAACTTCTGAAGACAAATTTATTAGGACTCGACCGATGCATCGGCCTGGCCGATGCATCGGCGCCGATGGTTCAACAATTTAGCCATCGGCATCGGCATCGGCGGCCGATGCTAATTTGTAGGAAACATCGGCCCATCGGCCTTAAAAAACATTGAGAAGCCGATGGAATCGGCCGATGTTTTCGAAAAAAAAAAAAGACCTTTGCTGTTTTACTTTTTAATACGAAATAAAGGGAGTAATTGTTTTTATATAAAATTGTTTACTTAAATTTCTCAGTGTGAATTTCTATTTTAGTCACCCCTGAAAGAGATTTTAATACTGCATTCAGATACCAAACAAGTTAATTATTGCGTACTTTCTTGCGGCTGGATGTACGTATGTATCTCTCAAAAGTCATAACTCAAAAATGGTAAGATGTAGAAGGTTAAATTTTTCCATGTGGGTTGTGCGTACGTTCCAGTTGCGCACTTCCCTTTTTGTTTTCGATCGGGTTTTCTAAAAAGCCCATTTACTCTTTTTTTTTTTTTTTTTTTTGTGGCTATTAATTACTTATTTCAATTCGAAACTAATATAGCGTCTGAGACTGAGACTAACGATCATCTGGTGATATATTTCCGAATTTGAGACCATGGAAACAAATATGAGATGGCGAAACAGGTTTTTGTGTCATTTTGTTAGGTAAATATACAATATTACTGAAGTCTTAGTTATATGTTCAATTTAAAAAACAAAACAAATCAATTGGTTATTAAACATTGTCTTTGTTTTTCTTCCCTTTTTCTTTCTTTCTTTTTCTTTTCTTTTACTTATTTATTTATTTATTTATTTTTTTGGCTGTTGTTCTTTCTCTATCATCATGCAACAGTCAAAAAAGGAGAAGCATATTTACACCCTATACAGATTGTGCGGTACTTAGTTGAAATAAAAAATCTTCAAGCGAGTGGACTGTATGCGTTTATTGCTATGGACAGAAAAGACAGGTTTTCAATGGCAATTTTCTTATCGTAACAAAAAAAAAGGTTTGCCATATGTTGGCGTGAATAGTTCAAAGAAAATAACTTCGCCAGGGCGATAAAGTTACAAACACTGAACATCCCGCCCGGCGTTAAAATATAACATTATTTCAAATTTTCAAGAAATTACACAAGACACAAAACAATTTTAAACACAATAGATAATAGAACATTTTAGAAAAGAGAACAAATATGAAAATTACAATAAACTGATTTAGTTAACATTATGAAATTTGATTATCTTCAAGTGGCAAAACACTAAATTTTGATATTGGTCTTTTAAAAATGCCTTTGGCCGTACGTATTTCGGCAACTCTTACGTTTCCGTCTGGACCTGGAATTACCTTAACAATTCGACCCATTGACCAATTACATATGGGAAGTTGAATGTCCTTTAATAAGACTAACATGCCTGGAATTAAATTTTGCCTTTTAAACAGTTGGGACCTTTTTTTTTTTTTTTTGCGTTTTCTGCCACCTACTCTTATTAATCCTTCCGATAGGTCTATAAAAGGATTGAGAAATTTTAACTTGCTTGTAGGCATAACTGAAGTTCCCTTTTTCGGTGCCGATATCTCAGGTGAAAAATACCTTACCTGTAAATTTCTTAAGAGATGGTTTTCGGCATTTACACATTCTTCATGCGTGAGCGGACCTGTTTGTTTCACAGGAGACTTGCAGTTTCTACTGAGCCTAAAAATAAATGCTAGAATCCTAATTAATTTTTGAAAGTTGTTAGTGATATCTAATAATCTGTCAAAGAAGTTAGAGTCACTACTAGAAGTTAATGTCACTTGGGAAACAGGTTTAAGCTCCTCGGTGTAGAGTTGATTTGACAAATCACTGGAATTTTTCAATGTCTGCGGATCAGTTAAGTTCAGCTTGACAAGATTCGGACCATTCCACCACAGTTCACAAGTAGCAAGAGATTTGACATCCATCCCACGTGAAATCTTGTCGGCTGGATTATCCTCCGATAAAACGTGTGACCATTGGAAGTTCTTTGTCATTTGCTGGATTTGCGATACCCGGTTGCTTACAAAGGTTTTGAGTAGACTCGAAGAGGTATTAATCCATGCTAGCGCAATAGTAGAGTCTGAATACAGTTCCACAGAGTCTATATGCAATTTAATAGCGGCTAAGACTTTTTGCGTAAGTTTGGATAGAAGCAAACATGCAGAAAGCTCGAGACGAGGTATACTCATGAATTTGGTCGGAGAAACTCGTGATTTACTGCACAGAAGTTGCTTCTTTATTTCGTTGGTTTGGGAAACAGTTTTCACATATATAACTGCACCATAAGCCTTTGAAGATGCATCTGAAAAACCTTGAAGTATAACAGACTTGGTGTCGGATTTTAAAATACATCTAGGCACTTGGATAGATTGCAACTCAGGGAATGTTTTGACGAAGTTGTACCATTGCTCCGCAATTTCTGGAGGGAGCGTTTCATTCCAGTCTAATTTAAGTAGCCATAATTGTTGCATAAATATTTTTGCCTTGGAGATGACAGGGCCTAAAAGTCCAAGTGGATCGTAGATGCGTGCGATTTCCGAAAGTACATCTCGTTTGGTGAAATTACGATTTGGATTGTTGCTAACCTTGTACATAAATGAATCACTTGAGCTATTCCAAAGCATTCCTAGCGTTTTTACTACAATTTCTTCAGAATTTCTGTCCAGAGGAAATTCCTGAAGTTCGGTCGTAGAACCTTCGTTGCTGCATCACTTGTGTAAATTCATGCCGCCCTTTTGGAGAAGTTGCGTCAATTCTGACTGAAGATTCAAAAACTCCTTCAAGTTGGAACTACCAGAAAGGCAGTCATCCATGAAGAAATCTTGAAGAACGGCTCTGGACGCCAAAGGAAAGTTCTTTCCCTCGTCCAATGCAAGTTGCTGTAAAACCTTCGTTGCTAAGTATGGAGCAGATGCAGTCCCATACGTGACGGTTTGTAACTGGTAAATCTTAGTTGGTGCAAATTCACTCTCTTTCCATAATATTTTTTGTAGCTTAGTTTGAGAAGAATCTACTTCAATCATCCTGAACATTTGTTTAATGTCAGTGGTAAATGCGTAAATATACTTTCTAAATCTAATTAGAATTGAAAATAGATCTTTCTGAATTACCCCTCCTTTACTCAATAAATCATTGAAAGAATGTCCGCTGGTTGTTTTCGCACTTGCGTTGAAAACTACGCGCAATTTAGTAGTTTTGCTATCCGGTCGAAAAATACCGTGATGAGGGAGATAGTACCTGACATCTGTTCCCTTATCTTCTTTTATTTCTTTCATGTGATTCAAAGTTTTGTATTCGTTAAGAAATTCTGTATACCGCGCTTTCATAGCCGGATCCCGTTCTAATAGTTTCCATAGTTGATCTAACCTTCTAGATGCCGTTTGTTTAGAATTTCCTAGCATGATTTCAGAACAATCTGGTTTGAATGGCATTTGAACTACGTATCTACCATCCGAATTCCTGAAATGCGTTTTTGCGAAGTGTTCATTGCAGTAGTTTAATTCATCATCACTACAGGGTGTGTGATTTTCGACTTCTTCGATTTCCCAGAACTTAGTTAGAGTAATATTGAGAGTTTCCAAATTTTTTGACAAAAAGCAGTGTTTTGCGGAATGATCAGAGCTGCTGTCTGAAATGCTACCCGAAACAAGATAACCAAAACAACTCGATTGTAAATACAAGTTATCTATCAGCTTTCTTTTATCTGCCTTCAAAAATGCGAAGAATAATTCTGCACCCAAAAGAATATCTACTTTTTGTGGAATATAAAACGCTGGGTCTGCTAAGCATATATCGTTTGGAATGTTTAAATGAGCGATATTAATTTTCTTAGAAGGCGTGAAATCTGTGATTTTTGGAACAATTAATAAGTTGATTTCCCAATGCGAATCATCCCCTTTATTGGATAAGTGAGCTGATATCTTCTTCTTAATATTTAGCGCTGAATCATTTAATCCACTTATCGGAATATTTATTCTTTCCCTTTTCAAACCCAAAGCTTCCGCTGCCCTAACAGAAATGAATGAACTTTCACTTCCACAATCCAAAATTGCGCGTAAGCCCCTTCTTATGCCAGTAGAATCTCTAACATAAACTATTACTGTATTTATCAAAACAGTTTTCTCGTTTCCATTAGTAAAGAAAGATACGCGAGTATTTTCTGACATTTGCGAGTCAAATTCAGAATTGCTAATGTTCTGTTGTTGGCTTAGTCCTTGCGATTGAATCTGAGGCGCTCCCGTCGAACCACCACAATCTGCGTTATTTTGTCTGCTGTTTATGCAGTTTACGTATTTATGAAGTAAAGTATGATGATTCAATTTTTTCTTACAAACGAAGCAAGAACTTTTCGAATTACATTGGGAGACTAAATGACGCTCGCTTAAACAGTTGAAACAAAGCCGATGCTTTTTAATGAGATCTATCCTTTCGGATAATTTCATTGCTTTAAATTTATCACAGTGGTACAATTGATGTGTTTGAGTTTTACACGCGACACATATTTTCGAAGTGTTATTCGATTTAACAATAAAGGATTTAGATTTACATGAAATATTCGCACTAATACTATTTAAGATTTGACATCTTCTTTCTAAGAATTCCAGCAATGCATCAAAATCTGGAACTTCATTATCTTTAAGAGTTGGTTCATATTGCTTTCTTGTTTCGCGGTCTAATTTTTCTAGAACAAAATTTAATAAAATTGCATTAGATAATTTGTCTCTTGCGAAATCAAGAGTTTTAGCGATCTTAGGTTTTTCTTAACATTATCCAAAATGATACGAAGATCTTTAGCAGATTCGTGTTTAATTGGTTGAATATTAAGAATGTTGTTGATGTGACAGTCGACAATTATTCTTTTGTTTTCGTATCTTTGTTCTAAAGCTTTAAAGAGTGAAGAAAAACTATCGTCAGTTGTTTCTAGAATTTTTGCTTCTCCCTTTAATGAACCGCGTAAGTAATGAAGCTTTTCACTTTCAGAAAGTTCGGGATTTTCATTTATTAGACTATTGAATTGAGTTTTGAACAAGTTCCATTCCTCAAATTTTCCGCTAAAAGTTGGAAGAGGAATTTTCGGAAGTTTCATTTAAGCCTTTTTTGGCTGATCAACATTCATCGAATTAATTTCTTGTGTAGAAGTATCAATACTTCGTTTTAGTACAGAGTCACTGTAATGCTGTAACTTCAGTTTGTTAATAGATGATTTCAAGCTTACCTCCAAGTTTTGAATATCTTCGTCCACTTGAGACAATAAGTCTTCACATTCCTCAAATTGCTTTTCGGTGATGATTTTGTAGAAGTCATCTTTTAGCGGTATCAAATTTTTGATGTATGTTCAGCACTGTCTCAAAAAGAGCTTCTAACTCGGAAATGTCCATCTCGTCCTTTCTTTCAGCGAGGGCAATAGAAATCTTGGTGATTTGCCCTTTAATGTTACCGCGCTTGCGGTTTAACGAGGTGATGTCCGCCATTGCAATTTATAGCGATTGCGTAATTAACTTAATTGTATATTTGCGAGTTAACTTGAATTTTATAACTAATTCAAATTTATCGTATCCGGGTCGCTTAGGACCAAAATGTGCGGTACTTAGTTGAAATAAAAAATCTTCAAGCGAGTGGACTGTATGCGTTTATTGCTATGGACAGACAAGACAGGTTTTCAATGGCAATTTTCTTATCGTAACAAAAAAAAGGTTTGCCATATGTTGGCGTGAATAGTTCAAAGAAAATAACTTCGCCAGGGCGATAAAGTTACAAACACTGAACACAGATTGTACGTAGTATGATCCAAAAGTTCGGGAACAAGCTGTATAAAACCTTACCCAGAATAGTTTACATTACCGAAGCACATCCACCTTCAAAGGGTCACCTTGAGGTGGGACTATGTACTTCTGTCAGTGTTCATATAACTTTTGGAAACACCCCTAGAAGCCATTTTTCGCAACCTTCTATGATGCAGCTTTATCTTTTCCTGACGGGAGAAAGCGGCGTCCATGCAAATGTTTTTTTTGCTGGGAACAGCTAAAAGTCACACGAAGCTAAGTCCGACGAAACGTTATGTTATTTGTTTGTCATATGAGAGTGTTGACCAAGCGAACCGTGCATCCTCAATATGAAAGTCACCTTCTTCCCCACGATTAAGTTAAAGCAGCAGCGCAAATGGCCCTTCAGGAGGTTGCGAAAAATGGCTGTCATGAGTGTTTTTAAAACTATACGAACGTTGGCAGAAATGCATAGTCGTTCAAGGTAACTATTTTGTAGATAGATGTGCTTCGGTAATGTGAACTATTCAGGGTAATGTTTTGTACAACTTGTTCTCGAACTTTTATACGTATGAGTTTTCAACTTACTATTTCATAACGTTTTTGAGTGACGCAAGTTTACGCGCATAAAGACATCACAAGAGAACTTGCGATAATTAACTGAGGAGGTGTTCAAAACGACTATTTCGGTCATATATGTGATCTTAGGTACATATGCATGTACAGATGTGCCGAAAAGACTTGTGAAGTTTAAATTGGGTGATCGTAAAATAGAAATTTAGGTCTAAATCTTATTGTTATTATTTTTTGTGATTTCAATTCCTTATACGTAGAAAGGAAGTGAAGTGAAATGAATAAATGATCCTTTAAGTCCCTGACAATCTTATCAATTTGTTTCCATTAGATTTTTTTTTTTTTTTTCGCCATCGGCCAACGGCATCGGCCATCGGCCATCGGCATTCGGCCATTTGGAGAAAAACAATCGGCAATCGGCCATCGGCCATCTTTGAACAATCGGCCAACAATCGGCATCCGCCCATCGGCCAAAAAATGCCATCGGTCGAGCCCTAAAATTTATTTCGAAACATAATTAAAAACGAAAAAAAAGCTAAGACACATTTATTCTAACAATAATTCTAGATCAATTTTTATTTAGCTATTTTTATTCATCTTTTTTCATTCATTTGTTTCATTTTTTTAGTTCCTAAATGGAACAAACTACTAAAGAACGATGCTGTTACTCCCGGGAAAAAATTAAATATTACTTTATTTGTTGACTTATTTTATTTTTAGTAGGATTTCTTAAAACATCATCTGTCAAGTGCTTAAAGAAAACACTGAGGCAAACGAATATTTCCCTCTTTATTTATAACAGTAGTAACTTTGATTTATTTTTAAAACTATGTAGATAAATAGAGAGTTTCAATTTTTGTATAATAATATACTAGAATAAGAGAGTCGATAATCTTACGCTTTTCCTTCAGAGAATTGCTGCATTTCTTTGTAAAAATAAAAGAAATAAATTACGATATATGCGTGATTTACCTAAAATTACTCAAATTTACTATACGTGCCCAAAAAAATGTAAGAAATAGCCTCTTAATGACTGGGTGATAACTTCTTTCACATTAAATTATAGGATTGTCGAAAATCTATTCCACAACTGCTGTTGAATGGTAGTTCAAAAGAAACCTGATTCTGTTTCATGTATTATCCAAAAATTTCCACGAAGTTACGACTTTATTTCGGATTTATTATTATCATCATTATTTTTTTGACAGTTATATCATTCTATTAATTCCTGCATCATGAGCCTTTGAGCTATAAAAGTATTACCGTTTAAAAATGCATTTCAATTTCTGTTTACATTTTACAACCCACTAAAGTTAATAAGAAACTAGAAATAATTGATTAAAATATTAACAACATAATAAAATTTTCTTAACGTAATAAAAATAGAAAAATTCACCAGGCGCATGCACAGAAATGTTGGGGCTTGTCACAAATTACTTTTACGCTTCCCCCCCCCCTCCATATTGTTTACCCCCACTGTTGGTGATATTTAGAGAGTAAACTATTGAATCACTTTAAAATTGCCATCAATGTGGAAATGACATTAAATTTGGGTAAAAGGAAGTCATGTGATGCACACATCAGCACTTTTTTTCTTAATTTGGCGTTTAATTATACTAATTTTAACACAAAAGAAAAATAAACCAGATTTTTGAATTTCAATTGTTTCATTCATTCCTAGTCGTAGGAATCTGAACAATCTGCAGACAAATAAAAATCTCGGGAATAATCAAGAGTCAGTTAAAAAATAAATAGCCACAAATTAACACAAATTATACACAAATTAAGTGTGCTATTAATAGCGCTTTGCAAGAAAGAAGTGCATTTGCTTTGCAGATAAAATGAATATTGCTTATTAACTCACAACAAAACTGTTTCAGATTTTATTTTGAAACATCTCCGAAACTTTAACTAAATAAATCAAGATTTTAGTGAAATTTCACTTTTTATAATTACTATTTTCTTCGAACTCAAGATGAAATTCCAAATAGTTACCGCTAGGAAAATTTTGTAAGATGATTTTATTTGATGTAAAAGCGTAGTTTCTGGAAAAAAAAATTGATAAATTTTATAAAATGCAATAAAGAAATTAGCTAAATGGTATATGAATGCATATCAATGTAAGGTTACTAAATATTTCCCTTTGTACCAAAGATTTCACAAATAAGAAGGCAGTTTAGTTACGCTTTTCAAAAAGTATTACCGATGCTTTTCCTAGAAATAACTTCAGTGATTAGCTATAGTCAGTGCTAACACAACAAAAAACTCAATTCGGTACTCAATTCTGCCATGCAGTGTGAACAAGTACCATAAAACCAACATTAACTACATAACATTTATTGAAGCAAAAAAGAACAAAAACTACAGAGAAATCTCTCTATTTGAACACCCCTAATGTGAACACTAATATTTTAAGCACATTTTGATGGTCTTTGCCAATACATATGCTCCATCTATAATGAACACCACTGTAATCTGAACACTATTGTTTGATCCCATGAAACATAGTTCAGAATAGAGTGAATCTACTGTAAATCAAAATTCAAATGAACAAACATAAGAACATTAATTATAATCAGAGAACCTCTACAGATACTTACAGGATATATATACTGAATTCTTTGGCCAACAGTGCTGCCACTAAAAGAACTTAAAAGTTTTTCTGCAGGTCCCATCAAAGTGTAAAACTGAACAAAATCTTGTAACCAAAGTCGCCGTTTTACTGCTGTTAGGATCAACGGAATAGATTTGTTATAGGATAGGATTCAAAATGCTCCATGGTTATAACATCACATTCACTTGATAATAACAGATGTACAGTGCTTGAAAGCATTTTAGGTAGATTAGCAAAGAACGGATACAATGGAGATGGCGAGGGGACAAAGGGAGGCGATCGCCCCTCCCTTGAGAGGTCTTTCACCGGAAATTTTTCCGAATTGAAGTTCTGAAGAACAATTAATCGATTATTTCAGAAATCCAATGGATTACTGTAGGACTTATGTCCTTTCTGAAATAATCAAATCAAGTGTAGGCCATGTTTGTTGACGTAAGGAAAGAAATGAGGTTCAAATCTTCTTCTCGGAAATTTTTCGTAATTGAAGGTTCAAAAAAGCAATTTTATATTATCTTTGACGATGTTCAGAGGCCTTCCTTCGGACTTTCCGCAAAATTTGCGTCTTAAAGATACGATTGTAGACATCCCAGGTAGTATTAGGGAAAGGAATGGGTTCAGTGACTGCCTTTCGGTAACTCATTACGAAATTGAAGTTTTAAAACGTAATTTTAGAATACCAGTTTCAACAGAAAAGGAAAGGAATAAGTTTGGGGTTCACCTTAGGCAAATCTCTACATTTTAGTTGCTTTAGATAAAAAAGCAGTGGAAGCGTCCCAAACATGTGTAATCAGACACAAAACAAAAGGTGAATTACGAAGGTGAGTTAAGAAATCTCTTTGAAACATTTCAAGATCCGCCCTTAAGACTAGCATTCAGTATCGGCTACTGAGAAAGTTTAAGAGAAGTTAAAAGAATGAGTACTCGTATGCAATTCTCCATACATTATTTCTCCAGTTTGTTTTTTATGTTGCTTCATATCTACTATCTGAAGGGGATAAAACTGCCCAAATAATTTAGAAATAAGAATTAGTAGAATCGATAAAAATGTTTATTGTTTTCAATCTTTATAGGAAAGATTGAAAAATTGATTTTAAACAGATCCATTGTGCAAAACAAAATCCTGAGGCAGTTACACATAAATGCAACACAAGAATGTGGAAGTAGAAATTGACATAAGAAAAAAGTAGGAAAAAGGGGAAAGATTTCTCTCCACTAGTGACAGCTAATAAAGAAAAAATGATTCAGAGAAATAGACCTCAAACGAAGCAATTCACTTAAGGCAATTATATTCCTATTTTCCTCAATTGGTTTCATCAGTGTTAAGCATTCATTCCATTGTTCTGACAAATCATTTTTCACGGCACTCCAGAGGAGGACGCCGTCGTTAATAACCGTCGTCTGTTCACCCATGAGCGATTGCGGAACGTCCTTCGATGGCACGCAGCCTTGAAAGAAGATCGAAAAGATTCATAAGGCACGTCCTCGGCGATGTACCCATTTCGTTAATCGAGGAAGGAGGGTGCCCGAAGACGTTTTCGCCAATAACCACATAAAATGGAGAAATGGAACGACACATAGAAAGTGTGACCTCCTTTTTTCGGGCCCGTTTAAGTAGGCCAGAAGGATTACGAGAAGAGGAGAGGCTCTGAGCCAAACAGAAAATCGATGGCTCTCTGATGCTAATCTTCAGCTTAATTAAAGTCTTAACTCTTCTTCGGTGGTTCCGGTAATTTCTCTTCAGAGAATAGAACTTTGTTAGCATGACCTCATAACGAACTCGCTTATCTGGTACACGTGTATTTATACATACATGCGGCACGTAAATGTCACGGACGTTTGCGAAGATTTCGTTTTAAAGGAGGTATCAGTTCTCGAATTATGTTTTCTTCTTTGCGAATTGAATTGGTTTTGGAGGGATAAATGCTGGACTGCGGAGCCGGGCGGAAAATGACTGACTCCTACTTTGGGAATTTTAGAGCCTTCGTCCACTCTTCCTGATGCAGTAGCGAAACTATGGGGTCTAGCGCCCCTGACGTACTAAAGAAATTGCGCCCCCCCCCCCCCAACCCAGGGTCACCCAGATGGGAAGTTACCGGAGAATTTTTCTTTTTTGGAACATTTTGATTAATTGATTTGACACATAGGAGGCAGCATTGTAATTTTTTTTTCTTTCCTTTTTTAGATTTGTTTTCAATAATACTCAATGTGCCTTCTCAGTAGATGTTATTTATGTGTATATATATACAGGGTGTCTCAAAAGGTTCTTGACAAACTTAACATGCTGGTGTGTCATACCATGATGAACAAGATTTAATTACGAACATGTGTTCGCAAACGCAATGCTGCCGCACTACACGCACACAAAATTAGACACTGACGGATGCACAACATGTCACATATCTATTACACAAATACGGTTCTACACAATATTTTAGTTTTTAAGGAAAGCCTAGTGCAGTTGATAAAATTGCGTCCCGCCAGCTTTCATAATCACGTTGCAACGACAACGCAGCGATCGGTGAAATCTTGTCAGAATGGATTGTTATTACGACGCGCGACGGTCGGTATAGTGTCGTTGCGACACGTGTATGACAGCTAAAGGCAGCAAATTTCAACAACAGCTATAAAACTTCCTTGAAAACTAAAATGCTGCGTAAAATCATCTTTGTGTAATAAATATGCGACATGTTGTGCACCCGTTAGTGTCAGGTTTTCTCTGCATGTAACGCGCCAGTATTGCGTTTGCGAACATATGTTACGATGTAAATCTTGTTCAGCATGATATAAGACATCAGCATGTTAAGTTTGTCAACAACCTTTTGAGACACCCTGCATACATACATATATATATATATATATATATATATATATATATACACACACACACTCCCTCTAGCTCCTAAAAAGAAATTCTTCAAAAAAAATTTTTTTTTAATCAGATGAAATGCCGTCCCCTTGGCGAGAGCCAACCCTTAGCTACGCTACTGTCTACCTGTTACTCTGACTGTGATTGCACAGCACTGGTAGAGCTCTGGACTCTGAGGGACCGACTCCGACTTTTGGAATTTTAAACCTTCGACACCTGACTCTGACTCATTTTCTCCAAAATAAGATTCCACGATTCCGACTCTGTACCCCTAATTGTTGTTGCTCTTGACGTGTCTGTAATGAACTACTGGGAAAGATTAGCGCCATTGCCCCAAAAGGTTGGACTTCTTTGTTAGCAGATACTACAGCAAAAGAGAGATTTTCAGCACATAAGGAAAAAATAACACCCAATGCACCGGCGGGAATCGAACTCGCAACCTCCGGCATATGAAGCGAAGCTTCTATCATATAGAGCCACGGAGGCCCCACTCCGCACTCCTCGTAAAATATACGAAACAGTGAAGACCAAACTAGAGATCAATTCCGTGAAGTTACTACCTGTCTCGGTATGAAATGCAAGAAAACAAAGAAAGAGAAGGTGTTGATTTTTAACATTATTGTGTTTGACATTTTGTATTTATCAATTGTATCAAACGTGATATTTTAAAAATTTCAACTGTTTCCCCCCCCCCCCCATTTTCCATGATATTAAATTTTATTTAAAATAAAAAGCGTGGAAATACGCTGGACTAAAGTTTTGAGGCGTATTTCAATGCATGAAATTCGCTTGTTAAGGATATCTCTGACCATAGAACCAAACCTTTTTAAATGAATGGCCTATGATAAAATTATGTGGACACATTTTTTCTAAAACTGGTTTTGCATTAAGTATTATTTTAAGTTTTAATTTTAAAATTGAACTACTAGCTAAATAACTGTTCCGTAAAATACACATTTTAGCAAAAATTATTACCTTACAAGAAATTTCCTCTTCAAATGCCACCTTAATACACACGTTGCGCCTGAGGTTGCAGTATCTTTAAAATAAAAATGGCTTTTTTGTCCTAACATTTCTCATTTGCTTTATTACTCCATTCATTAGTTTGCTTTCATCATTCTTTCACGGCTCTTTTGAAATTTTACCATTTATTTCATTTTTAAGGCCTGGAACAAAAAGCGCATGGACATTTGCCAACAAAGTGATCGACTCTTCAGAAATAAAAACTCGATATCCATCCGACCAATATGTCAAAGTTACGAATATTTTAATGTCGGAATACATCACGCAACGCTCACTTTTCACATTTACTTATCTCGAAACATGGTTGATTGGGTATCAAGGTGAAAAGGTGGAGAAAATGTGGGGCAGGGAAATTTTGTTTCAGGGACATTGGTAATTCATTATTTCATCGGGATTAGCTTTGATGCTAAAAAGAAAAGCTAGTTTGAGTGATTTTATATTTAAGTGCAATCATTTTAATGTTATTAAGTTTGAGAATTTTACTGTAGTAGTTTCTGAAAGAATTCTTATTTGCTGAAAAAGCTACTTTTAAAAACGATATTTAAGAATGAGAAAAATCTGTGCGAGAGAGAATTTAAAGTGTTTTTTTTTAAAGAAATTAGGAAAGAAACCGAAAATTATCCATTCTGTCTTCATCTGCTTCTCTTTTTTTCCCCTTCCTTTTGTAGTTAAGTTTGTTTGTAAAATAAAGAACAACGACTATAAATATCCTTGAAATTTAGATGCAGTAAAAACACGAGTTTATATTGAGTATTATTATAGTTTATATTAGTACACGAGACATTTGGTGATACTAATTGACCGGCAACTTGGGTTTGTCTTGGGCAAAGCCTAATCTTCGCTTTTTTTTTTTTTTTTTTTTTTCAAACTGGAGCAAAAACTAAAATCTGATAACATTACCCATCTTGTTTTCAGTGAGTTACCGCCCTATAGACAAGGCTAAGGCAGAAGTACATGAAATACACTTTTCCTAAGCCGGGCTGAAGAGTACTAATAAGCACGAAACTGCTATCCTCGGCTGGAATGACTGAGTTGGCGGTGTATTTCATGTATTACCCATCTTGCTTCATTTTTTTAAATCGATTTTCCGCGAAAAAAAAACACAGAAATAAGGTGTATTTGATGCCCTTTAGATGTTGCCGCAAAGGGCAAAGGCCCCGAGTTTCCCCTCCATCGTTCCGTCCCTGATCTTAGGGTTTTAAGTCCTTTTTTTCGAGATTGTTGAATAAAAACTAAATTTAAGACACGAATTACTTCAGCAGAACAGCATTACACAATGCGCGGACTATTGCCATTTCTTCACAAAAAAGACATTTCTTTTGACAAGAACAAAAAAAAAAAAAAAAAAAAAAAAAAAAAACCTTGAGAGCCAGAAACGTATTCCCAAAGAACTACTTTTTCAAACTTAAATTAATTTTATTTTTGTTTCAAAAAATGTTCTGACAATTTCTCGTGCATCTCCATTGTTTATTTCTTTACTTCAATTCCCAGCAGAAATTATTCCTCTTTGCGAAGATGTCAATAGAAAATTATTTCAAAACAGCCCAAGAAATATTGTGAGTGTTTACCACTCGTAGTATAGTGTACTGAAAAAAAAAGACAAAATGAGCCAAAAAAAAAAAAAAAAAAATCCGTGACTAGCAGTTTGGGACGCATGTTTTTTTTATTTTTTTTCATTCTAAAATAAATATATTTAATCGAACGCAAAAAATACTGTAGTTGTTGCTACACGTTAAAAACTTATGCCATTCAAGTGTCGGGAAAAACATAATTATTTTCTTTACAAATTTGGACATTGTATTTCTCTTTTCTATACAAACAAGCTTTCCAAAGCATTTGTGCTGTAAAATTGTTCCCGCTATAACTGTAGATATCTTTTGAAATGAGCTGAACAACAATAATGATCGAAAATTGGTTCTCTCCGGGAACTAATTCATTCTTTGCGTTTCATTTTAGCTGTGCTTTCAGTTTATACATGATATTACTTTAACTACAGATTCGAAAAATAGTTCGGAATTGAAAAACTGAGAATCACCATATCTCAAGCATACAAAAGCAGAAATCTATTAAACCTATTAGACTATCAGGGGCGCGCACAGAAATTTTGGGTCCCGTCACAAATGACTTTTCTGGGCCGCCCTACATATTGTTTACCCCTATATTTCACGCCAATGAATATTGGGCCTCCTTCAGGCTCGGGCCCGCGAGAACAAGTATCCTTTCTCCCGTCCCATGCACGCCCATGTAGACCATACGAAGTGTTTGAAATTTTGAAAATGCTCAGATAGATTTTTCAGTTTGCTTGCATATAATCAAACACCTTAGTTCAATGCCTATTTTACCACCCATCAGTTTAATGTTATACTCAAACATTACTCAAACAACTATTATAGTATCAGTCTTAATTAGTTCTTTTTTTCCTTTTTTTTTTTTTTTTAGAGTAAAGATGCCATTTACGGAATGGTATCTTTACATGGTGAAAAACAACACAGGAAGGGACTACTTTTTCACTACCGCGAAACAATTCAACAAAACAGAGCCGAATGTATGTTGATGAAACAAATTTTAATTACAAATATAAGAACTCAATCTGGAACAAAAGTATAACCTTGCATTAAAAAATCAATTGTTGACTTTAAAACTCGCTAACCCTATTCTTCTTCAAACATTTAGTTCACAAAGAAAAAACGTGTTAGACTTCGGATTTCCACTGAAATTCTTTATTATTAACAATAATTCATAAAATGTAATAAAAGTTGACCGGACTCAAAAAATAAATAAATAAATAAATAAATGAATAAAATAAATAAATAAATAAATAAATAAATAAAAATGAAAACTAAATAAAGAAAAAGAAAAATCGTATTCACAAACGTGTATAGACAATACGTGTTCACACGCGTAAACAGAAATGCGAATTCCCAAAATGAGCGGCCATTTTTATTACAAAAGAACTCCTTAATAAAGCTGTCTGCTGTTGAATTTCCGATGTCTGACGGTATTCAGTTGAACACTAAAACGTTAAACGCGAAAAGAACTAAAAATATGAATCTGTAGGTGGACGAAATAATTATCTGAGAAAAAGAAAATTTTTTGACTAATACGTGGGTATGTACGTGATTATTTCCGGAGCTTATAAATGATTAAAGTGTAATAGTGAGCGGAAAAACAAAGTTTTTCATTTCTTTTTACGGGTTGTTCAGATTTTTTATGGATTTTACTGTACTTTGAAAGATATTTTAAAATTGCAAAAATAAAGAGCCCACAGAAATATAATTTTAAAACAATCCAAAGAAAATATTAGAGAAAAATCTTAAAAAGTTCTTAAATTTGCCTCACAAGAAAATAAATTAATTTATTAATATTAATAACAGTAAATAAAGAAATATAATGAAATTGCCAGCTGTCGTAAAACTTCCTTTTCTGGTTGAAAGTTTGTATTTCACATTCATTCTCTACATCCTTCATAAAAATTGTAATTTTTGAAAATTCAATCTTTTAAGTAGGACAGTATTCAGGGGTGGGTTTTTAGGGTTCAAATTCCCATCGAAATTTTTTAAAACTGTTCCAAAAAGTGCTCTTCATCATGCTTTTTTTTATCCGAAAAAAATATTGCTACTATTTATTTTTCATTGATTGATTAATTTAATGTTAAACTTTATTTGAAAAATGAAAAAAGAAAAAAAATAGAACTCTACAAACTTTATCCGCAGTAGTTATTTTTATTGCAGTTATTGCGAACATCTGATCTTACAAAATAACGCTGAGGTTTTCTTAAACTTTTGAATACCTGACCCTAAGAAAAGCATCAAAATTCTTTAAATTTAATAGTGCCTACCTTATGATTAACACATTTTATAAGTACCAGCAAAATATAAATTTAGGACGTGCGGCTTCGAATGCCCGTATACACATTAACACTAATAGATAGACATAGACATAGACTGATAGTATACACATCTAATAGATAAGTCATACTTTAAGGAGTGCCCCTTCATTTCAATAAACTATTGAACAAAAATCAATAGAATATACGAATGAAATCAATTTTGATTGGTAATATAGATTTCACGAGAAATGTGTTTGGCAAAACACTCCCCGAAACAAAAATCTGGTTACGATCCTGATCTCAAAGTAATAGTTTACTGGATTTATTATTATTATTTTTGTGAAAATAAGAATCAAATTTTTAACTGAGATTTTGCTACTGCAAGGTGTTGGTTTATCCTCTGATAGCTTCAAATTTGATTTGAATAGAAATCGGGTTTTGAAGTAATTTTTGAAACTAAACAATTAAAAGCTTTTTATTATTTAAAAAAAATTACTTCTGCGAAATTGGCAGAAAATTTTAGAACAAAAAGATTTTGATTAAATCGGACAATAATATTTGTCACCCTAATAATTTTTAAGGGAATAAATACCCTTAAAAATTATTAGTAGAAGAGGCAGACAAACAGACAGACTCACACTTCTCTTTGTCTTCTTATCGGTTTTATTTAAAATTATTTATTGAATTTATTAATTTTATTTTCTAAATTGTTTTTGTTTTTAGAGGCATTAAATGAGGCATTGAATCTTCCCCGTTCTTTTGATTCATTAGTCTTAACTTTCAGTTTTAATTTATTAAGTTATTTATTCAAACTTTTGCGGGAATGTAATCTAAAAGAAATTTAGTGTTATGAAGATACTGTGTGTCGTGATATTTCTTCTTCAATCCTAAAACTCTGCTGACTTAAAAAAAAGAAAGTACGCATATCCATCATGCGGCAAGAAAAACTTGCTTTTTCTCTCTTCAATTCTCTATATCACAGAAATCAATATCGACAACATCCAAAGAAATGAAGAGCACTTAAAAAACTTAGTTCATGATCATGCATTTTATTACCATAACTCTGTCGTTTTGAAGTTGAACCTAACTGAATGCGTCCTTTTATGTGAAATAAATCAATATTTATCCTTTTTTACTCCTGTTGCTATGCTTTTCAGAAACCAGAAAACAAAACAGAGGGAATATTTATCGCATTGAATTTTAATTTTTCTAGAATTCATTATGCTACATGTCTGTTAATGTTGTGAAAATGAAACTCAACCTGATCGCTCTCTTTAATTTTGGAAAATTAACAGTCTTAGTATTTTGTCTTGAATATATCCGCTTACTCAAATACATGCATCATTATGTATTTATTGTACGGCGGAAATACTCTCACACTGTTCTGTGGAAATCCTGATTCACTCTACTCTCGTAAGTTGTTGTGTGTGTGTGTGTTATTTCGTCTAATGTAATCAGATTATTGTCATCCTAGCGACCCCAACACCTACCAATTTCGATTGGTTTTATCTGGTCGAAATGCCACGGCAAGCTGTGATAAGTGGATCACCGAGCCTTCCACAATTTTGGTAGGGTAATGAATGGAAGGAGTACTATCAACCCCATGACTTTCGGAGCCACTGATTTTACGAGCTCGTACTCCGCATGTACTAGGTGGGTATTTCTCAGGGCCGGTGAAAGACCAGTGCGGATTGGAACCGGAGTAGCTTACGTTCTATAAGTTTTATGGAAACAGACCCCGGTGATCACACTGAAAAGAGGCCGACCTTGGCTCACGGCGGCCCTGGGTATTTTGGCAACGTCGAGCTCTGAACTCGTTACCCTCCGATTCCAAATCCAGCTTCTCATTCATATTAAACAGTTAGATTCGCCTGTAATCGCTCCAAACTTGCTATTACTTTTTAATGAGTCTGAAAAAACAACTTCTCTACAGCCACACGAGACTCTGCTCTGAAAAGTTAAAAACGTGTACAAAGCTATACTCATTCTCATTGCTTTTTTGTTAAGGAAATTTGCAGTGAATGTCAAAACCTGTTCTCGAAAAAGGATCCAGAATGCTTTGGAAGAACCGTTATTGAAAACTTAATTTGTTTCATAAAATCAAATTGATTCGTCAACTGATAGAAATGTTTTAAAACGAATAATTAAACTTGCAAGGTTAAATGCGATGTGCATATTTAAGTTAAAAAATTGTTGATGTAATTTACTTCCAAATCAAATAATAAACACACAAAAATAATTATTTCTGTATGAATTCTACCTTTTCCGCTAAGGATAACTGAACCGTTTATTTCAAAAAACATTCAAGCGACACACTCTAAATTTCGAAAATTCATTTTTACCTTTATATTAAAATGTTTCTGTAAGGATTACTATGTTTTAAACTAAAAGGGATACATTTTTAGATATATTTCTTTCAATAAACAATGTTGTACTCATTATTGAATAGTTTAATGTTGTGATATTCACGTTTCCCTAAAATTTGCAATTTTTTCTCTTGACTAGTTTTTCAAATAAACGATTCAATTATTTATTTCGCAATCCATAAACCTTTTTTCGTAATTTCGTAAAGTTACTTCATCATACATTTAAGTTTCCTTTACACCAAAAAATTTCTTTCAAAGGCTTATATCACCTTAAAAAGTCTTATTTTAAAAAGAACATGAAAAACTTCAGAAGATCCTTTAAAAGTCCTCAAAATTAGTTAAAGTAATTAACACGCATTTCAATAGCTTTTCAGAAATTCGTTAAGGAATTGCTAAGCTATCCATATTTTCTCACTGAGACGAACAGCCCACTCCAAAATTTCCCAAGACTTATCGAAGATTAAAATTAGCTGTTGCCACGTGCCACTTGCCTAGTCCGTTCAATAACTTTTGATTGTGTTTGTTTGCTAAGGGTGGAAAAAGTGTAAGAAGTTGAATGTCAAACACTATCGGTGTCCTCTTTCTTTTAACTTACGAAAATGAGACATCCTCTTTTGAGCTGCAACGTTGAAGAAATATTTTGTTGAGAGATCGTTTTGTTAGGTGATTGTCTAAAAACCTCTTTCAACTTTCAATGATGTTTCATTGACTACTACTTTCACTTCACCGACAAAAATGTCAATTAGAAAGATCAATACAACTTGGCAGTAAGTCATTTTATTTTTTCCTTATTCATTTTGTATTTAGTTCACGAAATTTTGATGATCATGTTTTCAAAATGTGTTTGATAATTTTGTGATTTTAAGCTACGGAAAATTAAAAATAAATAAATAAGACTGCAGCCGAATGCCTGTCAAAATTTTCTGAAACTTATGCATGAATGTCATTTTAAGGTTTTATTTAAAATTCTAATAATCCACTTAGTTTTCTTTTGAAACAGCATTTAGCATTGTCTTTAAATAACTATATATGCTGGGAAAACCTTGCGTTAAATTAAATAAAGAATGTTATTTTTAAGTAAAAGTTTGTCAGATTTGATTACCCCTTAAAACTAACCATTATCCCACCATCTTCACATTTTAATTTCAACTATAACTCAAGTGAGAGTGCCGGATGCTTTTGCAAATATGTAGTTTAAAAACTACACACAATACCACACACAATATTTGTAAAGTGTTACGTAGAAGCCTATCATCTCAGATTTTCCATTAGGGAGGGGGCAAAGAGTAAAAAGTCAATGCATTTGTTTATGTGTTTATTTAAGTGCTCACTTAAGTTATTTATCAATATTCATAAAATGCACTTCGAGATGAAGAAATTGCATAAGAGTTAACGACGCATTCACTTAGTTGTACTCAAGTTATATGCTTTGTCATGCATTTTTTTATTGTACCACTAGTCAGATAGGCAACTGTACCCTTGTTTTACAATGTCATAGTATTGCTTTTATTATAAGTAACAAAATATGACTTAGTATATGTTTGCTACCATAATAGTTCAGTGCAGAGAAAATAATTTTTGTCACTATAATGTACAGAGTAAACAAATTTCAACGAACAATAATGTACAGTACAAACGAAAAAAAGCTATCTTAATTAAAATAATTAAAAATATACCTAAAATACCTTCAAAAAAGTGTTATCAATAACTTACGTTTTTACCGCAATAATAATCTCCCCCCCCCCCTTTGTTTCCATTTATATTATAAAGTATGAGAGTAAGCATAATCAGTCTATTTGAAAGTCTACAACTCTTTTATGGTAAGTTTTTGATCATATTAGTTTTTTTAAATAGTATCTGGAAGACCCTGGAGGAAAGTTAAAACCCGTATATGTTGATTGAATTGGAAACTAAATAGTTCATTTTACTTTTTTGAAATGCGTATTGTGCTTTTGAAAAGAATTTGCCCACAGTTGTCACTTGATTGCGAAAATACACGTACTCTAGTTTGAAATGCAGGCAGTAAGTTCTATACTGTCCCTCAGTGCGCTGAGATACAGGTCTCTAAATAGTACACTTTTTATCTTATTTTGATGACAAAACTGCTAATTTTTCGCAGCAGTGAGCATTAACCATGCATTTAATGAGCTACTTTAATAATTTATATATATCACTACACAAATTGCTCGCTAAAACTATGGTTGAACCCCAGTGCATTTAACCAGGATGCCTCAAACATAACACATTTTCACTTTCTTCGGCACAGAGTTTAGCCACCCCTGACAGGGTCCACTGAAGGTCAGCCATAAAATGTACGATATATTTTATTTGAGGGACTAAATATCATGTTGTAAACACAAAGATTTTTTTTTTTTTTTTTGCTGATGCTCAATGCGCAGAGATAATTAAATATTAAAAAATGTCGATTTGAGAAAAACCCTATGTTGGGACCAACTTTCAGAATTTTTGTGAGTCACAAAAATTTTTTTTTGGAATTAAAGAAAAAATGTGTCTTCTAAAATTATTCAAAGAAACACTGTAAAATGTTTAGCGAAATCAAAAATTGCATGTATCTGACCTGCCTGACTCTGATAAAAATTGACTCTTAATGTAATGCATATTAAGGCGATACAAACTTAGTCGATTTTTTTCAAATTTTAGCTTCAGATTTGGTGCCCCGGGGTCGTGCCTCACGCTCCCATGCCTTAATGCGACCCTCTCTTTTTGCTTGTGTACTTTTTTGCAGCTGCAAAAAGAAATCATTGATTCATTTTACTTTTAGCATTGCCGTTAAAAATTTATTTAAACGTACATGAGGTCACTTCAAAATCAGAAATGCTTAACCATTTTTTCATGTATTTATTTTTACATGCAATACACTAATATGCCATAAAACTTCATCAATAACATTTAAGATACAGCAAACTTTGACCGTGAAAATAGTTGAAACATAACTAGTTTCTTTGACTCATATGAAGAAATCGAAAAAGAAAGTTTAAGTAAGGCAATAAAACGTTACAGTTACAGTTCCGTGACACTGAAAGGGAGTATGAGCTATGAATAATAAATATTTTTTCGCTCCACATGGCAATGGGAACTTCGTCATAAACGACTGATTTATCGAATTTCATCAGAGGTATAGTCAATCAAAAAGACCCTCCTCCATGATACTATAAATCGATAGTTAGAGTAATGTTTCGAAAACGTCTCTTGCACTAGCTTTAGATGTATATTGCATTCGATTGCAGAAAATATTCTGAAAAAATCATCATTTAAACTGATTTTTCTTTTTTTTTCCCTTTTTTTTTAAATTTAAAGTTTGGTATAACCGTAATACAATAAATTTCAAAACAAAACTGAGTAAATAAATAAAAATGCTTAATAAAAGTTTTTAAAGTAAGATGTTAGGATTTTTTAACATTATTTCGGATATTTCACTTAATTTTTTTGGTCCGTTTTGTTTATCTACTTTAACTGATATAATTATTGTTAGAACAGATGTAATTAATGAAATCTGCATCAAGCAATGATAACAACAATTCTCTTTTTGTAATGTTCTTAAACGTGCATTAGAAGTGCACCGTGACAAATTTTGTGTAACCTTACTCCTTAATATCGGTGGCAGCTTAGCTGCCTCCACTGCCTTGGAGTAATTTCACTGATATAACTGGTGTAAATTTACACATCGCTATGTGGAAGGTTACACAATGATAACGTAACTGAGTCTCACTAATTTCTACGTAAGGTCACAGAATTTTCTGTATTCTTACAGAGAAATTGCTTGATAGGTTAGGTACACCCTAGAAAAATTTAAGCTTTCATCTGGCTGTCTTGAACTAGTACTCATTTTTAATTGTAAGTAGACTTCAATGTAAGTAGAAATTCAAGTTAGCTATTCGATGATTAAAATTATCCAGATATTTAAAATGATCAAGTAACAATGATTTTTATACGTTTGAAATTGAAAATACAAAAATTAATTAGTAGGTTACAATACTTGAAATTTCGTTACAACAGTATAAACAAAACAAAAATCATCCTTCTTAACAGCACTTGCTTTTAATTATTCATTTATTCAATATTTATCAACAGGCTTTTTTTACAACCAATATACACAAATTATTTATTTATTTTAATATACGAACAAGACATTTTTATTGTACTAAGAGAGGAAAACACTGAGTGGTGTCCGAACCCACAACGCGAATTTCATAAACAGGTCGCAAAGCAAAAGCTTTTACCTCTTGGCTACAAAGGCCGGTTTTTGTTTCGCTAATAGAGAATAATAGAGTTTACCGGCTCTGCACCGATTCTGATCTTTACGCATGCGTTTTGAATTTTTCTGATACCAAAGAGCAAGGTTCCTCCAACAATTTGAGATTTTAAAACAATTATACGACACACTTCAGAATTCGTGTAACATTACATCCATTAATACTGGTAACCTTAATATATTTTTACAGCGCATGTTATTTAGAAATTTTTTAAATATTTTGAAATTTTATAAGTGTTTCGATTCTTTGGTGCGGCTCTCTGGGGAAAAAAAGGTTGGGCATCACTGCTTTAGAGTAAATTGTGGTTTTATAAAAAGACAGAAAAAGAAAGATGCACAATGCTTTACTGTCGTGCATAGAATCATTAAAACATAGCTAATGCTTAACTGGTTCGGATTTACCGATTCCAAACTTTTCAGATAACATTTAGGCTGATCCATTGTTAATGAATTATATGCCTATCCTAAGCAAGATTTCAGCTGCGTTTAAAAGTACTTCAGTAAAAAATGATGAATAGATTCATCTGTTTCATTGTTAACTAAATTTGTAAACTAAATTTTTTAATTTAGTCATAAAATATTTGAAGAATAACTAATGCGCAGCTGATGATACGGGGTTTTGAAATGGGAAATACAGTAATAACTGTCACTCATAAAATAGAGGTTTAATCCACTCTAAGTTCAATATAATGTGCTTATTGTATGATTTTTTTTCTTTTCTTTTTCCCCACTTTTCTTTTGCAAATTTTGGGTCAAAAAATGGTTTCTGTATGTCAACATCTGCCTCTCCCTCCCCATATAGCACTATGAGACTTCTTGATTTTTCAAACAAAAAAAAAGAAAACATTCTGTAATGAAACCGTGTTGGCAGGAACATTTTTTTCAACATGGAGGCATAATGAAGCAGCTAACAGCTGTTTTGAATGAGTTTAATTCATATTTGAAGTTAGATAATTACTTTGCTTGCAATAAATTATTCACCGCATGATTTATACACACTTCGTGTATTTATTTACTTACATAGCATCTCTGATTTCGATTATATTGCTAGTAACTGAATTACGGCAAAATCTGATTATTTTTAAAGGTCAAACAATTATTTATTTTGATTGTAATTTATATGTCATAAGATTTTATGAGATAATTGTAATCGAATTGTATAATCAAACTATATTGAAATTATATAAAATACGAGATACTGTATTCGTGATACTGTATTCGTTCCTATTCCATTTCCATTAAAAGTCAAGATGAACAAAAGAACTCAATGAAATTTCATTCAGCTCATCTAATAAAACACGTGCTCTCCTTTTCTTTATTGAAAGAAATAAGTAAAAACAAGTTTAGCTTTAATTGCTGGAAAAATTTCTATCTTCAAATAGTTCCTCCATGTTTGCGAAATCGTAGAACAGGGAATAGGGCCATAAGGTAGCATTGTGCATGCTGCATGGCGTGACGTACTTCCATTTCGAACAATCTGAGAAAAGGTTTTAACTTTCTGTTCAAGTTGGTAAACATTCGTGAGGCAATGCGAAACGAAGGACTATCTCTAAACCTTTCGTGTTCTTCGCGATGTTAATATTTTTCTAATTTTTCTCAGGTAGAATTTTTTATTTCAATTAATTATTTTTCTTAATATTGCCTAACGTGTAATAAATTACTTTCAGTACCAAAGTATTCAAATGTAGCAACTAATTTGGGAAAAACGAAGTACGTTTTTAAATCTTTCTATTGCATCTTTGAATTTATCTCTAAAACTTCAATATAGAACAAAAAAACATTTACAGCAGAACTCTAATTATGCGAATCGATTGGGACCAGATCCGATTCGGAAAATCAAAAATTCGGAGAATTGGATTTTTTCCAAAAAAAAGGGGGACTATATTTTAATTAATTACAGTAGGTATGTTGAAAATGGGAGAAAAACTTTTTAAAGAGACTTGATGCTTTTTATTTTTCAAAGTAAACTTTTCAAAAACTTTTACTTGTTAATCGTACTCACAAATGCGTGAATTAGTATAGCCCGACCGCGAACAAATGACCCTTGTCAATCATATGAGAAAACAAGTTCATTCTTTAAAATAGGTAGAGAAGGAAGAAAGGATGTGTGCCATATTTTCGAATTTAGCAACATTTTGGCGGTATGAAAAAAAAAGTACTCCTATACTTAGACGTGAAATGTTCAAGTCGCAGCAATAACTACATTCAGTTGGCGAAAAGTAAAAATGACAAGCTTTGCATTCTTCATTGTAACCCTACTCTCGCCAATTTTCGATTGAAATTAATTACAGGAGGCGCTGTTGTCTCTAACCAATGGCTGCTGAAAGAAGTAAAACCAAGACCCACCCACTTACGTAGGATGTGACCTGTCCAATGATACATCTACCTCGGCAGCACAAAATTAAAATGTTTTACCTCTTTGGCCAATTTCTTAAATTCCAAGTAGATGTATTCAAGCTCTAGAACCAATGACGCACTTCCAAATTCCGTTTTTCAACTTTCCTCTCCATATCGCCAATTCACGAAAATGGACACTTCTGAAACAGGGCGGAATCAAGGGTCACCTCTTCGCGGTCAGACTTTACACAGAATTGTATATATACCGTACTTTAAATGAAAGTCATTGCTTGTTGAATATCTCGGTTAAAGTAAACTGTTTGACTAGCTTCAGGGAGGGAACAGCGTGCAAACAGATTATTAATGTACGTATTTCTTTTCCGCCTCATATATTTTTCTTTGTGAAACTCCGAAAGCTATTCAGATAATCAGCGCTTTGGATAGTAGGCGTACGGATGATTGGAATTCTACTGTTTATAAAATTTGTTTCTTTTAAATTACCGAAGTTTTCCTGAGAAATATTTCGGCGTTTGTCAATTTGGTAGTCTTGCTAATGTATTTATCTGAATTATCAACTCTATAAATTGCTCAACGTTGTTTTTTTCTTGTCAATCAGATGGCTCAACTGGTCGCTCCCGATGTGTACCAGCAGTGTATTTGCGGTCATAACGATGCCTGCAGCTCGTGTATCTCCAGCCAATTACAGCACTAGGAAGAATGGGAAGCATCCCGCCTTCCAAGAAACCAGGAACAGTTCCAGCTCCGAATGTCCCTCGTTACAGGTCAGTATTTCACAATATTTCCCATTCCCCTGATATACTTAAAACAAGATGAAAACAGGATCCCCCAAAAATAAATTGATTCATATTTCTTTCTTCATTTACATATATATGATAGCGAATTGACTGATCGAGTAACGCTGACATCACCGACAATGAACCTCGCGCTATAGCATGATAATTAGATAATATTTTTTTTCGTAATATTGCGGACATGCAGAGAAATGCTTTATTTTGACAAGACTGAACTGGATCCGGTAACTTAACTGTTTTACTGGTAAGACCCATTTTGGGAAAATGAAGAGACGAAACAGTGATCAACAATGAACGCCAACGTTTAGAGTTATTCCACTGGAGTTAAAGTCAAAATTTCAACTATCAAAACATCCCCGGTAGAAGCAATTTTCACCCGTCATACATACCTTGACGATACCTTTTCTAGTTTCATAATGTTTCCCATTCCCCTGATGTATTTGAAACAAGATGAAAACGTGATCCTCAGAAAATAAATCGATTCATATTTTTTTCTTCACTGATTAAAGAAAGCCTTTTTAATATTAAAAATAGGTAATCTTCAATTAAAAGCTGCTGATCCTTTGGTAGTGAATGGCCTTCTACTGCCATGAGCAAAAACTGCTTTTTTTTTTTTTTTTTTTGGCTTTTGTCATCTAATGTACGAATGTACGAACTCCAGCATTTCCCTATTGT
This sequence comes from Uloborus diversus, assembly GCF_026930045.1. Lineage (NCBI taxonomy): Eukaryota > Metazoa > Arthropoda > Arachnida > Araneae > Uloboridae > Uloborus > Uloborus diversus. Next base: position 121,987,513 of record NC_072732.1, on the reverse strand, counting down.
TAGTATTGAATCCAAAACGAGTTTCTTCAAATATCTCGAAACTCATTTGTGCAGACACTGCCGTTTACCTGACCACGACAGTATACAGCTTCTTCTGAAGCAAGGAACTGAAAAGTATAACTATTATCAAGAATATTTTTATTCGAATACTTTCAAAGCACTTTGAATCAAAAAGGTTTGAGGTCGAAAATCGCTACAACACTGTAATGACGTAATGTGCACCAGTTTCAAAAATATTCCCTTCAAAAATAACAAAAAATCAATCATATGTAATTGTAGTTATTAAAGAAAATAAATATTGTCCACCCTTATAAACAAAATTTCCCGTGAGAATGCTTTAAATTGTCTGTCCTAGAGTAGTATTGCATTTAACACCCTACTATGTTTTTAGTGCAAGAAATCTATTTCCCATTATCTTTCTCAACTCAATATTCTTCGCTGCTACCTCCTTCGTCATCATTATCGTCGTCTGAAATAGAATGAACGATCTTTGATTTGCTCTTTGGGTGATTTTAGACCTATTAAATCCAACCCAATTTGGGCGAGTAGCAATGATCAATCAGAGCACCATTCAGTGCTTATTTTCTAAACGTATCTTTGAAAACATAAGGAGGTGGGATAAATAGCCTAAAAGCAATCGTGTGCGTCACAGCTGTAATCAACAAGACTCGTTCTTTGGGCTAGTTTCTAATTCTACTTTTCAGTTCAGAGCAAAAGGCATACTGAAAATAAATATGTTTCACATACGCAAAAAATAGCTACAGCCTTAGGAGCCCCGAACTCAAAATTTGGGGAGGGCGGAAATTCTTAATTTGCCGAATGGAACTCCAAATTTCTGGGAAGAATGATCATTTTGCCGTATGGAACTCCAAATTTCGCTGAATAATTATAATTTTTTTGAATGAAACTCCAAATTTCGCCGAAAAATGATAATTTTGCCGAATGGAACTCCAAATTTCTGCAAATGATGATAATTTTGCAGAATGGAACTCCAAATTTCGCCGAATGACGATAATGTTTCCTAATGGAACTCTACATTTCTGCGAATGATGATAATTTTGCTGAATATAGTTTCAAATTGTGCTGAAAACTGATAATTTTGTGAAATCATCAAAATTTCCCGAATGAAGAAATTTTTAGAAGGTCACATTTACCTAACATCGGTGCGCCCCTGGTTACAGCAGTGATTTCCAATCTGTGAGGCACGCCTCTCTGTGGAGGTATAGAATTAGTTAAGAAGGGCACACAGATGTTACCAAAATCTATGGAGGGGCGGTTAGTCAAATCTATGTGCGTCAGAAAATAATAATAAGCGAATGTCATCTCTATAGTATTCAGATTTGAGCGCCTGCACTAAGAACAGCGAACAATCTTTTCCATGGCACCACGGTGTGAGAAAATTTGCTCAAAAATAAGCCCATCCATCACATTACTCTTGTATTAATATTCCGCTAATATTCTATCTTAAACATATATTCTTCTATAATTTTGTACGAATAGTTAAATGTAGTAAAACTATTAATACTCATAGTTTACCCAAACCTGTTTTTATGCGGTGGATAGGGACTGCATAAAAAATCGCATTCAAAAAAATTGTTCACAACTTCACAAGTAGCTATAAAAAGTTGTTTTTGCAACACAGTTAAAAAATATTTTTTTTATGCGGTGGATAGGGACCGCATAAAAAAAAGTCTCACGTAAAAAAAAAAAACCCAAAAAGTTATATTTAAACGAAATCAAAATAAACCAAGTGATGTAATTTTGCGGACTCCCAAATAAGGAAATTTTTGGGAGGTCACAGGGACTTTCCATCGGGATGCCCCTATCGTCACTTGAAGATACTACCTCGCACTCGTTTCATAAATGATTTGCTCTCGTTTTATAAATAATTTTCATATACCGCACACACAAAAAAAAAAAAAAAAAAAAAAATCGCACAATAAAACCGCACAAAAATAGGTTTGCGCAAATAAAGTATATCAATGACTAAATATGTTTTGGTGCGTGTGAAACAATTTATATGAAATATGGTTTTTTTTTAAGTCCATAGTATAAATTTCAACACCAGGATAGCAACTTATGAAAACGAATAACAGTAGAACCTCGTTTATACGGTCCTCGTCTTTCCGGATCGAATTTGTAGCTTTAAAAAAAATATGTTTGCATAGATAATTTTAAATTATGATAGACAGAACATAACTACAAGTAAGTCTAAAATTCGTTTCATATTTTGACTAAATGTCCCTGCATATTTTGACTAAATGCTCCTGCATAGATTGCAAAAAAATTGTGGTAATGTAACAAACAAAACTGCAGCTGAACTATTATGATTGACCATGCTTTATTGAAAAGACTCACGTGTTTGAACCAGAGGACAGTGGACCCATTCTTTGTTAAGAAATTATATGAGAAATTCTTTGCTATCTTTTATAATGTCTTTTAAACATAAAGAAAAAGACCATGTGGCACGACAGCCCGTGAGGACCAAAGCCTACTGTGCCCAACTCAGTTTTCTTGACCAGGGGCTTTGGGATGCAAGGCAGATGCTTTGGTTAGGTGGTCTGCCTAACGCGGATTCCCCAGTGTTTGGTTCCCAAGTACGCTTGGTACTCATTTTATTGACCCACTGAAGGGATTAACGGCTGAGTCAACCGTGCCCAACCCGGGAATAGAACCCGGGCCTGCGTCGTGGGAGCGCAAAGCACCACTGAACCACTGGGCTTACGTCTTTCAAACAATTCTAGGCAATTTTGCTGTAAAATATGTTTTTTTGTCGCAATGAACGGTAAGTCTGCTTATTCAAGGATTTGCTTTGCTTATTAACCACAATACTTGGATTATCGGGAATTTCGATCATCCAGATTGCCTTTGATCCCAGATATGGATAACCTAGGATCCTAGATCTGGATAAACTAGGATGTACTGTAATTGGAGAATTGAAGAGGGTATGAAAAAAAAGATATAAAATATTTGAAAGCCTCTGAGTTAAGTACTCTTTTATTTATATATGTGCTCTCTGGTACAAAACAAAAATCCATACTCTTACTTAAAAACTTCTGATAGGCCAGCTACAACCACAACTCATCATTGAATTATGCAATGGAATTTGTGGTGGTCGAACAAAAAAAAAATTTTGCTTATTGACTCTTCTAACATTTTCCAATCCGTTTAACATTCCTGAAATTGATATCTTTAATTTCTGTTTTGCTGCAGCCTGCGGTTAAATGTGTTCGCCCGCTTTTCTCGCGAGCGTTTTTGTGGTTCTTGTAGTTCTTTGGTAGGCTTTCTGCTATTTTATGAAACGAAACAAAATAATGAAGGTTTGGTTTATTTTTCCAGCGATGGTAAGTTTTTGCATTTGGAGTCTCTTTTTTTTCCAACGGGAATTCAAGTTTGGTATTAAATACGGTGAAAGTTTTGAAAACATTAGGCTCTGTTGTGTGAATTTAAATTTCGTGTTGAACACGACGTAATTTAGTGAAAGTTTTGAAGTATTAATTTCTTCTAGGAGTAAACTGAACGTTTATTGCTTGTTTATTCAAAATAAACAAGCGGTACAATAAACATGCAAAGCGATACAATATTTATTATGTTTGAATTTTCTGTTTATTTGTATCTGCGAATCGCAGACTATCAACGATTAAAACTAATGAAGTTCCAACGCAATAACGAAAAAAAATTCAAAAAAAAACTTTTTTTTTTCGTTTTCAAACACACAGCCCGATTTAGTAGCACTTATTGCGAAATTTTAACTTGCCTAATCTTTAACTTACCCTAGGACGAGTTACTAGTGAATAGAGTTCGTCAAATTTGACAGGTAATATAACCCTTCCCCCAATCCAGTGCTTCCCTGTAATACAAAAGTACCACTTCTATCGTGAACAACACTCATTTTTTTATTTTTTCATTTGTCTGCCTTAAATAAATAGATCTTAGGTTTTTCTTTTTCAATATGATACTTTTTAAGAGTACAGAGTGCATTTTGTTTAATATATTACAATTGCACTTATATCTTACTGAATAGATAATTATGATATTTCTTTTATTTTTATTTATTTATTTTTTATTTATTTATTTATTTATTTATTTGTGCAATCACGATTGCTAATAGTTTTTATTTGACCGTCCTTGATATTTGGTTCCTTTTTCAACCCCACCGTCCAATGTAGGCGCGACTCCTCCCGGTAGCCCTTGCTCCTGGTCGGTGGCGTTCATGTCCCAGACACACTCACGCTCATACACACTCACACACATACACACACGCGCCTTTACACACATATACACACGCCAACGTGCATACTCACAGTTCTACGCACACACACAAGCCTACACATACACAACTATGCACACGTAAGCGCCCAAGAGGAGGGACGAACCGTTTCTAGAAACAAGCGAGTGGATAGTAACCAATGAGTAGGGTCCTGTCGCAACTCGTGATTGCGAAAAACATAATTTGAATTCAAAATTTCAGAGTTCAAATTAATTTTGAAAATTCAAAAGAGTTTTTTTTTTTTTTTTTTTTGCTTTACGTATTATGGTGTAACATTTAAAATAATACTAAGATTCATTAGTGTTCTTTTTGGAAATTGGTTGGTATGGATAAAAAAATCTGAAAACTTACAGTGAATTTTGTGAAAAGTTATAACTTTTAAAAGCATAAAGTAATCCTCTGGCTGCATTTCTGAATTGTGAAAATCTAAATTTGCCAGAAACCAGTTCAATTTTTCATTTATTATTTACTTATACAATGTCGCTGATTGACCTCGACCTACAGCAGTGACGACTTGCGCTTAATTGCGGGGCATGATTGCTGGCGGCGCACTCGGTTCGAATTGGTGTTTTGCCAAACTTAATTTGCTCACTTTGCACACTATTTTTTTTGGAAAAGGTTCCTGGAAAATAACGGGCAGTTAATGTGCCTAATTTCTGACAGTAACATATCTGTGAAAACTAAAGAAGTTTCCCTCTAAAAATTAGTAACCTTTCTGAAATTATCATGGAATCTTTCTGAGAAATTCAGAAACTTTCCGATTCAAAGACAGTCATGTTCGTGGACTAATACAGGAACCTACAGTAAAGACTTATATCCTCACATATATTATAGCAAATGATCAAGGAACGCTCCTGACATCACCAACAATGAAACTCGCGCCACGGCGTGATAATTTGATAATATTTTTTGGTAATGTTTGACATGAAGGGAAATGCTTTATTTTGACGAGGCTGAACTGGATCCGGTAACTTGAATGTTTTACTGGTAAGACTGCCATTTTAAGAGAACGAAGAGACCAAAAAGGGGTCAACAATGAACCCTATCTACTGAGGTTTAGGGTTAATCCACTGGAGGTAGGATTAAAATTTCAACTATCAAACTATCACCAAACAGGCAATTGCTTCGTTCAAATGTAGAAGCCATGTTCACTCGTCATACCTTGACGGGCGATTTTCTAGTATGTATATTATAATAGCCTTGCTGATTTTTCAGGAATGCTGCTACAGCATATATGGCAGAAACAAAGATGGAATGGCAAGCAATCCTTTCAAAGCTACAATAACAGGAGACTGCATTTCACATTTGATTTTGCTCGGTCAATCCGGAGGAACCGTAACTAAGCTGAAAGAGGCCTAATATATTTTTACACTGGTGGCTAAAAATGTTTTTCACCGCAGTATAAAATTAGCATTTATGGAAGTTGTTGCAATTCAGGAAACGTTTTCCCAAAAAAAAAACTTGTCTTTCACAGGAAACTGGTGTAAACCCTTGAATACCCGAAAGTAATTAGTGACGTTTCGGAGTTTTTTTACAGTGCAACACTGGGACAAAGGATGAGCACCATCTCTCATATATCGCAATACAGGGATAATGGGAGACGGAGAAATGTTGATTCTGGAGACTGTGCATGAGGAAATGACTTTTATTATTTTGTTTCAATTCTTGTTTCTGTTTCTGTTTTCCTCTTGAATATTTATTTGCCATATATCTTACGTTGGAAAAGAAAATATTTATTTACTTTTTATTTCGTCTTTTTTTTTAGTTTTATCCATTCATTTATTTATTTATTTTGAGGTAGCTTAATAGCCCTGCAACCATTGAGAAGAGATAAAATGGAGAGAGTGAAGACTTTTAGTCGTGAAGCCAAAATCCCAAATCACGTGATAGATTTTACGTGACATAGCATTGGTAGAAATCAGGTTTCTTTAACTTGGTTCAAGCAAAACGTGCTAACCATTCGTGGTCGTTGAGTCACGTGATTTGGGATCTTTGGGCCAGTTTTTGCTAAGCCAATGATTGGACTTGTTCCCTCCATTTACTAATTCCTACTCTAAGCTTGCAACATGAAAAAAAAAAAAAAAAAAGAATGTAAACTTCCCTTTGCATCAGAAAGGCATTAGCTAATGGGAGATGGTCAAATAGTTCATTATAAGACATCAACCTTAGTTGAAATTGGTGTGAAATTTTTCCTCATTAACTGATTAAGGATTAAAATACTTTTTTGTCTAATACTGTTGGCTTCTATGTCGTTTTAATTATTCATAGTAATTCCTCTTTATTTCTACAGGATGTGGAAGAGGAAGATAATAATGTCACGAAAGACGTCTGCACACCCTATCAGAAAGTGCTGAAAAAACTAAGAAGCGACGAGAAATGGCAAAAAGAAATAGCTCTGGGACGACGGATAGGATTTTACAAATTGAAAGAAGAACTGGGAACGGGGAATTTCTCACAAGTCAAAACTGCCATTCATTCCCTAACTAAAGGTAGGTGCCATTTATTATCAACATATGAAATAAGCTCAATGGGGTTGTTTCCTCCAGTCAAAAGTTATACTTTTAGTTACTGAAATTGATAGAATAAGCAAAAAATAAAAAATAAAATAAAATACATAAATAAATAACATGGAGCGAGGAAAAGCTTTCATTTTCCTTACACTTAATTTTTAATTTTTTTTAACTGTCCGATTTTGAAAAAATAAGGCGTGGTCTTTATGACGTCACAAATGATGTACTTTGGTGCATCTGTCTACCGCATTTCCACGTTATGGTAATCAAGAAGCGAATTAAATATGCTTGCTATCAACCATATGGTTACCATTCACTTGAGTAAAGTTGCAAATTAAATATTGCACTCTGTGAATGGCATTTCATCATTTGATAACCTATTCCAAAATGCGTTTGCGATATGTTTCTTGACTAGTTCCTCTAATCAACAAAAACAAGTCATATTTTTCCACTAGCACATATCTCACCCCAAACCATTAGATTGGGGTCATTGACGCAGTTCAACAGTGCAAGAAGGTATTGGAGACAAGGTTGTGTGCTAAACTTCCTAAAACATTGCCTAAAGAAATCCTTATGCAAGGGATAGGATAAAATATCAGTAATTGAGTTGCGAACCAGAGCCAAAAATTTTGTTATGTGTGTTGAAGTTATTTCTTGTCACCCTGTATATACCAAAACTAATTCTTTACTTCCAACACCAAAAAATTTTTAATCGGCATTATTATTATTTATGATTGTACTGTCGTATACTTTATTTAGTGTATGCAGTATTATGCATCCTTATCTCATTCGCGGAACAAAAATAAAGTTCTACAATATAATGGCTTGTTTCTATTGTTCTTCTATTTATTGTATGCCAAACTGCACCTAAAACTAAGAGTACCCCTATCTGAAACTAAGATTTTTCTAGTAATGTCAGAAAAATAATATAGGTTTAAAAATGCTTACAAGTCAAAGGGTTTGCAGTTATTGCAGCTAAAAATAAATAAATCAACAAAGTAACAAGCAACAACGGGCATTCCTTGTAACTTTGAAAAACGTGTATTCAATGTCGTTCCCGGTTTAAGCCATACAGTGTTAAATTCATGAGTTTACACTGTTAAAACTACGGGTTGCATATAACATCTTTTAGGGTGAAACGTTGTAACGCCAGCGACACCCCCTTCAGTTTCCTATTTGGATCTCTGTGGCTCCTTTAAAGGTACCAGAGGGAGCCAAGTGGCACCCTTCGAGGTTTCACAAGGTGCCATACGGCACCAAATGTCACATTTAAGAGTGCTTTAAAGAGTCAATTAGCACCCTTATGAAAGTATCGCTGGTACTACTACATTTCACCCTAAAAGGTGCAATATGCAACCCGCAGTTTTAACTGTACACAGCCAACATAAAAGCTTTTAGCAACCCAATATTCAGGATATAGTTCTGCAATAAACTATAGTCGGGGCAAACCTAACCTGGCAGCATTGTGAAGGCTACGCACGTCCTAATCACAGCGTTGCGATGTTGCTGGGTTAGGCTTGCAACAACTACATGAAAATTGATTATTCCTTCCTTCCTCAGTGGCACGACAGCCCTGAGTGTGCCCTGACCATCTCAAAAAATTTTCTTCTAGGCTTCTCCTTTTTTGGCCATGACTTGCGAATTTTTCACTTTTATGGCAGAAAAATCTTTATGAACGCAATCAATCCATCTGAGGTTAGGTCGACCCCTTGTTCTAACTCCTGTAGGCTTAGCCAAAAAAATTGTTGCTTGTTGATCGTTCTTTATTTAATCTTATAACGTAACCAGCCCAATTTAATCTTTGAATTTTTATGAATTTTACCACATCACGTGATCATTAAATTGATCATTACTTTTCAATAAATGAGTATTTTTTAAAGAATGTAGTTTTGACAATTTCTGATCTTTCTCTTTAGAACGAGTTGCAGTAAAGATCTTGGACAAATCAAAGCTAGACAAGAAAACTCAAAGAATGCTGTCCAGAGAGATATCTTCTATGGAATCTTTACATCACCCTAACGTAATACGATTGTATGAAGTTTTAGAAACCTTTTCTAGGATTTACTTGGTTATGGAATATGCTGGGGGAGGAGAATTGTTCCACAGGATTTCCCAAAATGGACAGTTTACCGAGAAAGCTGCAAAACCTATCTTTGCACAAATAACTGCTGCTGTGGATCACATGGTAATATGTTATTCTTTTACGTTTTTTCATAATAACTAATTAAAATGACTTGAAGGTATTGTCCATTTTTCACGAGAAGGCACGTCGCCCCGTCTTCTTGAACGTAGAACTTCATTTTACACGGGGGTGATCGGTAAACGTATCCCTCTGCTTGTAAATGAGACAATCAGACCCTTAACTTTGGCTTGCGTTTTTATGTGCAAAAAAAATCTTACCAGAAAACCACACGATCAAGGAAATTCGAAAAAAAAATCCAAATTGGTAGCATTTGAAAGAGCATCGTAAAATATGTCTATGGCACAAAAGCTATGTGACATCGTGAGCCCGTTATCGAAGTATGAGTCTTAAAGTCTGCCGAATTTGACTAATTTCGTTTAAAAATGGTAGGTACGGCGCGAATTCAACATTTGCATCTGACAAGACATCTCATTGCCAGTTTTGGTTGTTACCAAAGTGCGTGAAAGATATAGAATGTGCGTTTTAAGTAAATACTTTACTCGTGGCACATACCATTAAAATTTTTAGGGGGTTGTTTTTAGGTAATTTTTTCCCTCGGGGGGTGCCTTTTTTTGTGGGCCTTTCCAGGTATGGGAGGGGCATTATCGCTCTTGGAGGAAATAGGCACCCCTGCTTTACGTGTGTGTATCAAACTTAAGAATCACAACCAAGCTCAGCAAATGGAAAGTTTTTCCAGATTACGACAACTTTAAAACAAGATTAAATTTAAGTTTTATCTTATTGTTGGTGATGAAAGCAGGTCCACAACTTAAGGGGGTCAGGAAGTGGCGTTTGACTCTCCTGATATTCAAAGAAAAAGTATTTACATGTACTTGCAAAAGTGTAGTATGGTTGGGGAGGAAGACGCGGGGGAACGCCGCCGCCGTCACCCGAAATATTTGGGTTTTTCTATTTTAAAAACAATGCAAATATAATGTAAATTGATTTCAAACCACCTCACTCTCTCTCTCTCTTGACGAGTCTCCTAAACATCTTTATATATTAATTCTGTAGCCTGTTTTTCGTTTCTACGCGAGATCTTCCTCAATTCTTGATCGATTTGTTTGATTTACACCTTATTTTAAAGCATATCGTGCAAGCTACTGACGAAAAATAGACCTACAGTCAAAAAAAACCTGTTTTAAAGAACCAGAATGAGGTTTTCGTCGACAGAGCTAAACAGTTCGATCGGCAGAGCGATCGACGGGTAATCAGGAGAATGAGTGTTCGGACCCATGTCTGGACAATCTGCGTCAAAAAATTATAGAAATATCACGCATTACATGAACATTTAAGAACAATGAATAACAAATATGAGGGACTAGAATAGATGAGACGGAAATTCTCCTTGCTGTTATGAAAACTTGATGCAACATGTTGCTTAATTGTGAGGCTTTTTTTTTTAAAAAAAGCTTTGACTCCGGTAAGAAAATTAAAGCATAATGTAAGCGAAAATATAAGTATCAGGTTTAAGATTACAGACTAGAATGGAATTGTTTTTTGTTCAGAAAAAAATAATAAATCGTATATTGAAATATAGATTCTTCTAATGAGTTTTTGACTCTTGTACAAATAAAAAATTACTGCCTCAATTTAAAGGGTAAAATATATATTTTTTCTTCTTTTTGCAAAAAAACAAATAGCCTATCACATTTTTACTACATTCGGAAAGCTACGCTTAAAAAAGAACTTAGTTCAGAGGTGAAGGGTGTTCTTCCTTTTTTTAAAACTTTGACTCCTTCCAGACCACTAAGCATAATGTAAGCATAAAAAAGTATTAAATTTACCTCAAGAGAATCCTTTTTGTGCAGAAAAACATTTTCATTGTATGCTGAAATGTAGATTTTTCTAATAGCAGTGTTCGACTTTTTGTACAAATAAAAAATTACTGCGCCAAATTGAAACTACGAGTTTCACCCATTAAACCTTTAAATATTTATTCGAATACGATATAAAACATTAAAATTATTATCAACTTTATTACTAAGAAATCATTTTCCACTCCTCTGCTTTTGGCTGAAAAAAAAAAAAAAAACATTTTGTCTACGTTCGAAAAATTTAACTTAAAAACGGACTCAGTTCAACTGGTTTTGGTTTTGAATTTTAAGTGTTCGATTAAAAGAAAAACATGTGCGGGCATTTAAGCCGTAACGGTTAAAGCAATCTGCTATGGGAAATTGTTCAATATTCAAAAATAAAAACACTTATTTTCAATTGAATTTATTACTTCTCTAGAAGGTTTGTTTCAATCGCTACGTGAGATCTTCCTCATTCTTTAATCAAATTCCATGTTTTACGAATAACTTTAAGTCGTATCATGCTGGCTAATGACAAAACATAGACGCATGATCTTCTTTTTTTCGGCAAAAAGCTTTTTTTGCTGTTTTTTATTACGCATTCCTTAAATGAATAGCATTCGAAAAGGAAGGCGCAATTGGTAGATTTGTTGGAGTGTCATGCTGTTAATCAGAATGGCGTCAGTTCGAATCCGTGTTAATAAATATCTCTTTAATGTTTCTTTTTTTCCGTCAAATGCTCACATGGGCAGGACTCTATTTGCCACAACCTGTTTTTTTTTACATGCAAAATTACTGCTTTTTCACGAGTCACTCAGCCACACTGTTAATGATTTTGCATTGAAAATGCGTACAACCAAAAGGTGAGCGATGATCAAATTATCACAACGTTGTATTTAACGAGGTTTTGTTACTGATGTCTTCAAATTACATGCCTTCTCTTGTGCGCTTACTTTTTTCCGTTTACTTTTTTCGGTTCTTCTTCATAATGTTCTTTCTTTGAAATTTTTGAAGAGTGAAATGCCTTATGAAACGATTCGAAGCACCGTGCGGAGTTTCGCATGGGTCGACTAGCTAAGGTGAATTCCACCAAACATTTTTCCAAACTACCACCAAACCTCCAGCAATGCGTATGTTTTCCTTTTTTTTTTTTTTTTTTTTGTCATCTTCTGTGCATCAGATTTAGTGTACAAGCTTGCTTAATTTAGTTTCCTTTGAAAATTAAGCAAAAAAAGGACATTATATTCTAACGTTTTTCTGTATGGAATCCGAAAAGCGTTTCTTCAAATACTCAAAAATTCATTTCTGCAGATTCTGCCCTTTAACTTCCCACGGCAGAATTAACCCTTTCCCCAGTAAAATTTCGAAGAGACGAACCGGATAAAAGTTTATTTTTGCATTTTAGTGTATTTTAAGTAGATTTTACTTTAGTACTTCAAGTGCTAATTAAAATATTACTGATATACTATATTTTAAGTATTTCTTATTATAGTTCTTATAAGTATTTCTTTTAGTTTCCGTGAAAAGTTAATTTGTGTAGTTAAAGCAATATAAATTTTAAAAAAATATATTTCTATTTGAGAAATTTTAATTAGCGGATGGGTGTTAAATAAAAATAAGATGTATAACATAGTAAAATCATAATTAAAGAAGCCTGTCGAAAGGAAAAAAAAAACATACTACTAACCCTGACAAATATGATACTGAACAAAATAATGATTAAAAGATAGAAAATTGTGGCACCAGGAACATTTCATCAATTTAAGTCTGGTACAGATATTGCATCGGTCAAACTCCGAAAAGCAAAATTGCAAAGATGTTTCAAATGGAGGAAGCCGAGTTTGTAAACCCAAACTTGTACCATGCAAATTGTATCACGTCCGAGTATTGTGGTGCACTAATCTGGAAATGAATAAGTGATTGTAGTTTCATTGAAACAAAACGAGTAAAAGTTATTCCAGTATTCAAAAAAATAAATAAATAACATACAATAGTTGTGCATTTATATCATAGTCAATTTTACCTGTAGTGACAGGTTTTGTTCGGACGACAAGGGTTGTTGTAACGAACGCCAACAATATTAATAGTTTTTAAGAATAAAAAAAATATATTTCCCTCTATCCATGATACAATTTCCAATATCGATAATTTTGAAGTGCTTATTACTAACACTTACTATCCGTTGTTTTCACTTTATAATTGATTTTTTTTTTCATTTTAAATTAAAGGTTAAATATTTTTCCTTACACTGGTGAGACAAAAAAAATGTCATGTATTGATTATCACTTTTTTTAAAAAAATAAGAACTGATACTATAACCCATGACCATTTTATTTCAGCATCAATGCCTATCCATTTTATTATCTGTATACTATATGAGCTCAAATTAACCTGTTTTTGTACTTATTCATAGTAATTCTCCGAGAATATGAAGAACTACTTACAACACATTTCCTTACTAATTCACTTAACACACTTAAAATACAGTAATATTCTGAAATGTATTATTATCACAAATGAAATTCTAAAATTTATGTTTAATTGCGTTGTAAAGTTGTCGTTCCTCTGAATAAAGCTATCTACTTTCTACTACGATAGTGATTTTTTAATTTAACACGCACATGTAAAGGATTAATGCAAAACATTTTTCACACGCATTGCAGATGACTCAAAATGGAAATGAGATGCCTTGCAAGATGCAGACGATGAAATAGCGCGGGGTTTTAAATTTCTTGCCTAGCCTTTAAATTTGGCGATTTTTCTTGAGATTTCGACAGACTTTAAGACCCCATAGCCCGAACACTAGGAGGCGAGGTCACCTTCATCTAAAGTTTGAAAATGTGAAGAAAAAGAAAGTTCCTAATAAAAAAAAAATTAAAAAGGCTAAGATTCTCGATATGCTTGAACAATTACAAAACGTCGAAGGTAGCGCGACAATAATTATGAGTGAATCTTCCATATGTACAATTAAAAGTCAAAGCAAAAAGATGTCCGTAAAAGTTTGGAACTTAGTTTCAATATTGAAGCTTGCAGAGCAGTCTAGCAAAGTAAAAATTATGAAAATTAAAGCTACGCGCGCTCTTGCATTGTGGATTAATAAAAAGATCAGGTAGAGGAGATGTAGCCACAAATTGAAACGTTTCAAATAAAAGGTGAAGCGTATTTAAAAATGTATTAGATAAGAATAACGATCTGATCTTGGAGCATAAATCATCTCTAGTATCCTAATTTTTTAACTCGTAAATATTTCTACTGTATCTACTGTACAGTACTATTTTGTGCATCATTTTAATTTTACTGCATGCAGTGCGTACCGTGTTGTTTTATTTTGTATCTTTTATTCCCATTGGTCATTCATTTTGTGCATCTTAAGTATTTCATGTTGAATAACAGTTTTTTATTTTTTAAATACTGTAAAAGTTCAGTTTTTAATGGAAGAAACTGTAATGGTTAAGGAATACTTTAGAGCAGTTTGAGGGGTGTTTATAAGTGCCTAAAAGTATTTGGTATGCTTTAAAAAATTCGTATGCATATATTTTTCCACAACGGGAAATTTCAACTTGCGCGAGGAGTCTTGGTACGCATCCCTCGCGTAAGTCGGGACTCGACTGTAAACTCTTATTAGGATCATTCCATGCAAAATGAGCAAATGCTTGCGCTAAGCCTAAATTTTCAGAGTTCATTGCTGCCAGTTTGTGACTCAATAAATCCATAAGTTATAAACGTACACTTAACAAATAAATATTTCCGCATTCTATAAACAAATCTCTATTGGGAAAAAGCAAAGTAAAATTTATTCGGATCTTTTTTTGAATCTGAGATAGTAACAAATATTGAAATTTTGCCAATTTACTTCAGATTTCAAATCACTCTTCTAGCTCTTTTAATGAAAATATAAGAGTAAAAATGATTCAGATTGAAAAACTATCTATAACTAACTATCTGCTCTAATTTAGTTATTATTTATGAATTTCTTAATGACGAAATCGTACTTTAAAAATTTTTTTTTGAAGATGAGGGAATGCTTTAAATTTACTCAAGTTTTTTTATGTAATACATTGAAGTGTCTTTTAGATGCTATTAAATTTTAATCATTGGTATCAGCGTATTTTTGTTACTAGAGTAACTAGAACTTAGGCAAAATTTCATTAGTTAGTTCTTTTTATTGTAAGTTTAGCAAAACTAATCATTTCTTTAGTATTTCATTTTCTCAAAAGCATGTTTATGAAATACTTGCTAAAATGCACATTTTTTTAAAAATCGAAATAAATGTTAGATACACTTGCTTTTGCGTCATTGAGTCTAGCGTTTTGAATTCTCGTAATTTCACATAAGGGTCAATCCATACAAGTTCCATACAGTATAAACTACTCATTCATGTTCAAATATTTCTAAGTAACAAAAATAAAATAATTATTTTGAAAATTACAATATGTTTTTTTAGTATAATGCATTATATAGGGCACAATATACGTCATTTAAGAAGGTGCAATGAAGTTTTCACACTTTTTATTTCTGTTTTAGTGTGTGAATTGACTAGCAAAATTGCTCAATTTCAAAGACCTGTATCTTTTTTACAAACCAAATACGAAAAACAATATGTATAACATGTATAGTACTTGAATGGAATATTCAATTGGCCAAGAAATTTTATTTTTAATTCCATCCCCTTTTGGTTTACAGGGGCTTAAAAATGCCATTTTTGTCATTTTTTTCCGATTTTTGGGGGGTTATAATCTATAAAGGGTGCACAAACACACAGCAACAGTTACATATTCTTTTTAGAACGGTTCCAGTGATTAGTTTTTGTCGTATTTAATTTTGTGTTTCCATCCCCTACGCGAGTTATCTCCCTTTGAAATGAGTAAAATTTTTACATTTGACCCAGAACTTTAACCTTTTGCCGTTATTTTAATTATTAACTTACAGCTACGTAACTTAGCATGTAAGACTATCAATTTATGCACTTTAACATCAAAGCGTTAAAGTAATTGTCATAAATGTAATTCAAATAGATTTTGGCCAAAATTCAAAGATCTAAAAGTACCATTTTTGACTACGAAAATCACTTTTTATGACCTCTAAAAAATCAAGGGTCCAGTTTAGAGAAAAAATAAAAGTGGTTTTAAACATCTTTCATATCCAGCTTTTAGAGATATGAATTTCAAAAAAATTAAAAATGGTCGAGCGCACCCATCCATCGAACCTGTATGGATTGACCCATAAAACACAAAGAAAATGCTATTTTTCTGAATTTTATTTTACGTTTGGAAATCAAAAACCAATTTCGAGTTTCTTCAAGCAAATAGTAGAAACACAGCTCTATATTCTTGTAAAATTTTGAAGTTGTCTGAATTTTCCCTCATTTGAATTATTGTGTTTATGTGAAGGGGAAAATCATCATTTTACAAAATGGCACTAAGTTTAAAACTGATTTTGAAGACAAAGGAGTTAAAATACAACTTCAAAAGTAAGGTATTTCTTTTATGATACTTAGCACATTATTGGGTATTAATTTCATCAAAGCTAATGCATTCCTTAAAGATTGAGATTAAAAAATAAAATGCTTAATTATGCAAAAATTGAAATATTTTCAGTTTTTGAAACTCGGTTAAAAGTAAACTATAATAGCTTTGAAAATTTTACTGACATCAGATTAATTACCCTACTCCATTGATTGCAACAAAATATAACTTTTATGTTTTAATTAACACTAGAACGACTGACATTTTCTGTATACCTAGAAAGACTGAAGGGGCCAGTGTGGCCCCTACCCATTTTTGGAGTGAATTCTTTTGAAAATTATCCCTCAGGGAGTCCACATGCCTAATACACCTTCTTTCATGATTAAATAAAAACTTAGTACTTAATTATTTTTAGTTTTTCTCTCTATACTGGGCAAAAGGTTGAATTAGTTTTTCTTTCTAAGAGCAATGGCCACCGTTAGGATGCTAAGCAGTCGGTACTGTTTATAGCATTTGGATATCCAACTGGCTGCATAAAGAGGAAGTTACAGGTTAAACTAGAGTGAATTTCAATTTTTTATGCTACAACAATTAGGAGAAAGGAAAAAAATTAATTTTTTTATTGTCAAAATGCTTAGGGGCCACTGTGGCCCCTCCCGTCTTTCTAGGCATAAGGATCAATATTAAGATCAATATTAACAGTACTATGGGGCGAATGATTAAATGATTAAACAAGCATTCAAATAGTGTCATATAATGAAAAGTCAGAATATTCCATTAAGTTCCGTTAGATATTATCCGAGTTATTAAACAACAAACTACGCGAGGGGCCACACAGGCCCCTCCATTTTTCTAGTGTTAAATAGTTAATAAGATACAAGCCTTCAATAATGTAACATTTAGCATTTATGAGAATGCTGTTCAATTTGACCAATTTTCAATCGCATGTAACTATTCGAATAAAAAATTTTAAGCAAAAATATTTTAGATATTTTTATATAGGCATTAAAGGAACCTGTATGCCAAATTTCATAAAAATCTGTTACCATGCGGCCACCACTTTTTTGCGAATTCTGTTTATTTCGTATGGAATGACCCATATTAGCGAAACGAAAACTGGCCCTTGTGACCAAGCGACGAAAGCTCTTGCTATGCGACTTGTTTGTGAGACACACGTTGTGTGTTCGGACCCCACTCGAGTTGTTTCCCCTCTTAGTGAAATAAAAATGCCTTGTTTGTGTATTACAATAAATAACTAAGTGGCTTATATTGGTTGTGAAAAAACATAAACTTGGTAAATATAGAATAACCGAATAATTAAAAGCACGAGTTGTAAACAAGTGGTTTCTAGGATGATTCTTTTTTATACTGTTGTAACGAAATTTCAAGTATTGTAATCTACTAATTTAGTTTTGTACTTTCAATTTACTAAATTATTACTTGATAATTTAGTAGTAAATTTAGATACTTCCATCCATCGAATAGTTAACTTGAAATATCCGTCTACTTACAATTAAAAACGAGTACCCGTTCAAGAAATTTAAATGAAAGCTTAAATTTTGCTAATGTGTAACCATACAAGCAATTTTTCTGTAAGCCTACAGAAAATTCTGATGAAGCCCTTCGCAGAAATGAGTGAAACGTTACGCTATAGTCACATTACATTGGAGTAACCTTCCACAAGCGATGTGTAACTTTACACCGTTTATATCAGTTAAGTTACTCCAGAGCAGTGGAGGCAGCTAAGTTACCACCGATTTTATGAAGTAAGGTTACACATATTTTTTTACTGGGTTGTTGTTGATCAGTTTATTAAAACTTCATGTGAGAGCATTCAGATTTTTATCATATTGGATTTTTGATGTTCTACTGTAAATCTTGTCGTGGTAATGTGTGATTCGTTTACACATAGTTTCACAAAAATAAATGCAATGCATACAGTATGGAATTAAACAAAAAAAATGCTTTTTTGAACTCATAGTGTCATCACACCTGATTGTCTTTTTAAGAGAAATAGCAATAAGCAGATGTTTTTTAGTGTAGGATATGCCCTCGCCTTACTGCAGTGGTTACTTCGCACCATCTCTTTATAGTCCGCACAAGATTGTTCAACAGTTGTTGAGGTAACAGTGTCCATTCCTCAATCAGCATCTATATCAGTTTTTGGTTGTTCACCAGAGGAGGTAAACGTGCCGAAAGACATCTCCCCAAAGCATCATATACATGTTCTATCGGATTTAAATCGAGGGAGTACGCTGGTCAAAGTACTCCCGTGATATCTTCATTTTCCAGTTGCTGCTGAACAGCATCAGTCCGGTATGGCAGTTCATTGTACAAATGAAGTCTGAACCAAGAAGACGCATATGGAGAAGGATGACATCCTTACAATAGCGATCTTCTGTTACTGAACCGCTGTCAAAAACATGGAACTCAGTCCTCCCGTTCAGCATATTGCCTCCTCAAAACACAACTCCAGGGCCGCCGTAGTGGGTACGGAACGGAACAGGGAACCCCGCTCTGCTATGCCATCTGGGGCTTCCAGAGAACGGACCTTTCGGCCGGGGCCCCCCTACCCATAAGGGAACGAGATCTAAACCACTTACGACTCTAGACACCGTGGACCCAGGTACGGACCTGACTCCGGTGGTGCCCATTGCCTACTCACTGTTCCACTCGATAGCCATTGGGCAGATACAAATCTGCTCACACGCAAGTAAAGAGTGGTCGTTTTACATACGTGGATGCTACACCATCGTAAAACCCTCCCCATTTACCCGGGCTTGGGACCGGCATAGGGACGGGCCCGGTCCCCCAAAGACCAGACCCCACCTACGGCTGGGTTCGCCATAGTGGGTGTCTTTCCGTTACATTACTGGCATTAAACTGTGGTCCGACCCCTCTCCAAATCAATAGGCGTCGAGAATCACTTGTGGCACTGAAACTACTCTCATCCGTAAAGAGTACATGATTCCATTGATGAGATGTCCAGTTTTTATGCTCCTTACACCACTGTAAACGATGCCTATGATGGCCTACAAAGCAGTGTTCAAAACGGTGGATGGGTGAACAGGCGCTTGTGTGAAGACGTTAGGACACTGTAAACCACGACACTTTTCGCACTGTTGCGGCAGACACTTGCTGAGCAGTGTTGCTTGCTGATTGGCTTCTGGCTTTTTTTGCTTGCAGGAAGAGATATCGGTCATCAACCTCGGTTGTTTTCCTGGTTGCCGGCCACCACCAACCTTTTTTAACAGCTCTACCTATGGTTTGTAAGACTTTCCAAGCACGCGAAACAACACTTATGTTAGTGCTGAACTATTCAGCTACAATGTAGCCCCTCCTCAAGCTGTCCGATCATTCTTTCGCGTGTGAAATCGTCGATATGATTTCTTCTATCCATAAATTAATGAAATAACTCCCTTTGCACTTGCAGCAAGTTGGTTTGTTTGTAAAATTAAAAATAATTTGAAACTACTGGAAAATTCATAAGAACATTTTGAGAAGGTCTCGAAAAGCATAATTAAATTTTATTATGAAGATACTATATTACTTTGGGGAGACAATGGCAGAAAAAAGATTAAAAGGTTTAGTGTATAGGTTAAATATTCGCTCTCTGCCGTAAACTACTAAAACAAAATTTCCCCCAATCTAATGTTTATTTATTTATTCATTTATGAAATGTATAAAATTCTAAATATTTCTATCATTTTTACTTTTAGCATGCTCATAGCATTGTCCACCGTGACCTGAAAGCAGAAAATGTGTTCTTCTCTGGCCCAGAAACAGTCAAAGTGGGAGATTTTGGTTTCAGCACTCGCATTCGCGATTGCCACGAACCTCTGAAGACGTTCTGCGGATCCCCACCTTACGCAGCTCCAGAACTATTCCGTGACGATAGCTATGCTGGACCAGCTGTGGACGTATGGGCTCTCGGAGTATTGCTTTATTTCATGCTAACAGCAACTATGCCGTTTAAAGCTCAGACTGTAGCTGGATTGAAAAAGCAAATACTTGATGGTGAGTTTACCATCCCGGACTTCCTGAGCACGGAATGCCATTTTCTCATCGTTGGAATTCTGAAGCAAGACCCAAAACTGAGAACTAGTCTGGATCAAATCAAAAGGTCGAATTGGCTGAAAGGTCAAACTCTTCCTGGACCTTTACCAAAGGATCGTCTTCAAGTCTCGGAAATTTGTTCGACGCAAATAAGTGAGAAAAATGACTCAAAGTCATCTTCACAGTCTGAAGATAAGGATAAAAATGGAAATGTGGATTGCATATCTTCCAGCGTTGCTAATACTACTGCCTCTTCAACTCCAAGCAAAAGTCCAACTACTACAAACAGGGAAGACAATACGAACACTCCATTATCAACAATTGAATTTGGAACCAGGCAGAAGCTTCATGATTTAGGTATCACCATGGATATGTTAATTGAAGAGGCTGAGTCCAAGGGCTCTCGAAGTAATGTTCTTGGAAGTTACAGAATTGTGCTGCATAAAATGTTGACACAGTCCGGATTGACTATGGAAGATACTATTTCGATGCCCGAGAATGTACAGTTCCTAAAAGATGGTGATAGTCCAAAGAAACTGAAAGTGATAAAAAATAAAAAATCAAAAATGTGTATTATTTTGTAAATATATATAATTTGTCAATAAAACTATTTATGTAAAATATTTATTTGCACTTAATTTAATTGATTACTTATTTCAATAAATGACTAATTATTGCAAGTTAGAACATTGAAATAAAATGTATACACAGTCTTTTAGAGTTGCCCAGAAATCTATCTCATGCATTACACATAATATGTCTCTACTATTGCCTTAATTACCCCCGGACCCTTTAAAATTGCAGATATTCTATACATATTTAAAGTGGATCATTTCATCAATCTCTTGGGTCGTCACTCTCTAAGGTCAAGAAAAAAAAAAGATGAAAACAGGAGCATTAAACACAAAAAAGAAAAATAGATGGGTATTTATTATCAGCAGAAAAAGATACACATAGTGAAGAAAAAAAGCCTATTTTGCCTCCCGACAAAGTTAATTTGTCTACAAAAGGGGCAACCTAACTTAGGGCATGGCTAAGTCTAAATCCGACTCTGCTTGTATCCCGCAGCATGATTAGAAACACTGTCATTATGATTATAACTAGAAAATCGCCCGTCAAGGTATGACGGGTGAAAATTGCTTCTCTTCTTCTACATTTTAACGAAGCAATTGCCTGTTTGATGATCTTTTGATACTTGAAATTTCAACCCTAACTCCAGTGGATGAATCCTAAACTCCAGTAGATAGCGTTCATAGTTGACCTCTTTTTCGTCTCTTCATTCCCCTGAAATGGAACAGTCTTACCAATAAAACAGTTAAGTTACTGGATCGAGTTCAGCCTTGTCACAATAAAGACTTTCCTGCATATTAAGCATTACCAAAACACTTTATCAAATTTTCATGCCGTGGTGGTTTTATTGTTGAAACATGCGGGTTACTCGATCATCGGTTATTAGGATAAGAGAAATATGTTAGTAAACGTATTTTCATCGAAAAAAAACTGATTTTATTCAAATATATATTGTTTTTTTTTTTTTTTTTTTTTTTTTTTTTGCACAAGTTAACATTTTATTTGCGCAATGAGAAAACAATTAAAATTATTTAATCTGAAAATTAAAACTTATTCGGTCTTCTAGTTCGTGATCTGTATTTGCTTAAAATTATCCCACAGGTGTTAATGTTAAGTTTTAAACTGTTCAAAATTGAACGGTAAATTGTTCAAGTCAAAAAGTGAAATGGAAATGAGGTGTCCTCGCCGAGATCTTTCGAACGAAAGAAAACTTGCTTGAATTGGATTCTTCCTTCAAGAGGAGAGAGAAAACAGACAGACACGCACATTTTCCTCAAAATCCTCTCTTCAACTTTCAATTTTTCAATATTTACTACCTGCGTCGCCCGCCTTTGCACGGTCTACCTCGAAAATAAAAGTTATGTCAAGTGACGCATGTTCAACAATCAGGCTTGAACAGAAAAAAAATTCAGTTAAATTTTGCGGTGGATCGCAGAAAAATAATCAAAATGGAAGCATTTTAAAATCTTCGATTTCAGGAAAAACCTCAAAACAAAATTCCAAATTTTGTTTGTTTATGTTCGAGGAAAAAATTGCAACAGATCTTACGTTTAATGATTTTCTTAACACTACAAATTTTAATAAAAGCAATGTTACGGAAAGTTGATTTGAAGCACTGAATAATAATTTGAATGGAGAAAAGTCTGAAAAATAGGGATTTTATGTCGAAATCTAAGTGTCATAATTAATAGTTTTTAATTTGATATCTCCGCTAATTATTATCGGAAGATTATGTTAAATAGCCAAACATAAAGACAAGAAAATTAGAAATCTATCGATACCTGGCTCGATGGTCAGTTCATTGGCGTTCGGGAGAAGTAACTTGGACATACATACATAGGTACATACGCTCAGTTTTTAATTATATAAGATTTATTTTCTTTTTATTCTCCTTTTAAGCGACATTTTAAAGATAAGATGCATTTAGCATTCTTATGTACTTTTCTTCTTTTTTTAAAACTTTTACTGGAAAGTAGGATAAAAATGCGTTCTCCAATCTTCTTCAAATAACACAGACAAAAAAGATCATTGAAAATTGAGTAGTTTCGTAAAAAACCACATCTCAGTAATATCCCCCATTAGAGTTGGATCTACCTCTAGTCTTCGGATGTCTTTACTCCGCAGCAAATAAGAGTCAACGACATCCTAACTTTAATCTTCTTAAAAGCATATCTAGAAGTAAAAGAAATTCCATTATTTTACCATCAATAGAATCTCACTTGTTTTGTATATTACGCTCGGAAAAAGAAACGAGTTCAGTGCCATTTTTCTCAGTGAAATTTCTGAGCAGAGCACCTTAAACGAAAAAAAAAAAAAAAAATCTGTGGACAAAGTAAGTAATTATTTTTACATTTCACATGGATGAAAGGTTAAGAAAATACTGTTACAAATTCTGTAAATACTAAATATTTTTGTAATTAATTTGTTGTAATCTAGCTAAATTTGGTTTTTATTCCGTTCTTCTTCATCTAAAATTATCTTAGTAACGTAACCTGTAAATAGTTTCTTGTAAAGTACATACAACCCCCTGACATTCGTCTGAAGTATACAGTCCCCCCTATTTTTCATTGATAAGATTCGTGAAGAGAAGCATTTCGAATTTTGTGGAAACTTCTTTCGAGATTTATAAATAGCCACGGCCGACGGAGGAGTCAGTCTCATGTGAGTTTTTGCTTGTGAATCGTGTTAGTGGTGCGCTGGAGAGCATGTATTAGCTCTGTTTTGCGAAGCCTTTGAGCTGTATTTTTGCGTATTTGGATGTAAATACGTATGTAACCGTTGAGTTTACGGTGTTAATTGATATTTGCTTAATTGCTGATGATTGATTTAGCAGTTGTAACTATGCTTCCTGTACATAGCTGTAAATAAATCTCCTGTGTTTTCTCAAGAACTGTGCCGTCATTTAAAGAAAGTTTTAAGTTGTATGACGAACTCTTAACAATATGTTTTGTAAAACTACGATATACAATAAAAATAAAACGTGGTTTCTCGGGAACTTGTTCTCTAAAATATGTATTTATTCATAATTTTAACTTCATGTGGAGGTGTCTACAAATTGAATTTATAAGAAACTGGAAAGTCGCCCGTCACGGTAGGACGGGTGAAAATTTGCTTCTATGTACATTTGAAAGCAGCGATTCGCAACTCCAATAAACCATAGGGGGCGCTGCAGCCACTGTGTAATGGCGGATGAAAAAGTTAAACAAACGCATGCCGTAACTTATAACTTGCTTTGACGCTTAGTGACCGACAGTATTTTTTCATCATATTTGTGGGAAGCTTTCTTTTCTATTCTTCTGAAATTACATTACACCATAAACTGTCTGAAGCCTGTAATTTATCCCAAAGAAATTACGTGGACTGAAATGTTTTACTTTTTTCGGCAGTATTGTGAATAACCGCAAGGTAGCGTATTCGAGCTCTGGAGTTGCGAATTGCCTGTTTGATGATATTTTGGTAGTTTAAGTTAAAATTGGCAGTTTAACCCAAACTCCATCGGATTGAGCATTAACACCAGGAGATAGGGGTCACTGTTGAATATTTTTACGTTTCTTTATTCTCCTAAAATGAGTCTTACCAGTAAAACAGTTAAATCACCGAATAGAGTTCAGCCTTGTCACGAAAAAGCATTTATTTCCCTGCATGTTAAACATTACCAAAACATATTATCATGCCGGGGCGCGAGTTTCATTGCTGAAACACGCGGGTTACTTTATCATCGGCTATTATTACTTTCTTCTATATCTAATATATAGAAAAAAGTATTGGATTCGTGCAAATTTTCGAATTTCGAATTTTGACGGATTCGAACGTTTTAAGGTGTGCTGAGTCCATTTCGACTATTTTTGGAAAATGTCTGTCTGTGTGTGTGTGTGTGTGTATGTGTGTATGTGTGTGTGTGTATGTATGTGTGTCACGTCTGTGTGTGACCAGTTTTTTGTGGCCGCTCTACAGCAAAAACTACCGCATGAAATCGAACGAAACTTGGTACACATATGTGCCCCTATGTGAACTTGTGCCCATTGGTTTTTGGCGCGAATTCCTCCAAGGGGGGTGTAGCAATGGGACGTTTTTTGAGTTACGCGTGATTGCTATTCCTCAGGAAGTAACTGGCGGAATCAAACAAAATTTGGTCCATATGTTGCCATTAACAAGAACAAGTGCTGATTCAATTTTGGTGTCAATAACTCAAACGGGGGTTGAGCTATAGAACGTTTTTCGTCGTCAATTGTGCCTGCTGTATCTCAAGAAATAATAAACGGAATGAAAGAAAAATTTATCGGCAAGTAGCCCTTAGTGGGTATAAGAGCTGATTTTATTTTGGTGTCAACAGCTAAAAAGGGGGTAGCGCAATCGCCCGTTCTTTTTTTCCATTGTGAGTGCCCTATCTCAAGAAGTAATGCTACGTTCTGGTTGAAATTTGGAATATATGTGAATCTTATGTAAACAGGCTTTGGTTCCACTTTGGCGCCAATCGCGCCAAGAGGTGCTGATTTATTTTTATTATCATTATTTTTTAGCGAATAAAAATAGTTTTATTAATCTTTACTAATAATAAAGCTGAAAGGCTCTCTGTCCGGAGGATGTCTGGATGTCTGTAGGATGTCTGTAGGATGTCTGTGACGAGCATAGCGCCTAAACCGTTCGGCCGATTTTCATGAAATTTGGCACAAAGTTAGAATGTAGCATGGGGGTGTGCACCTCGAAGCGATTTTTCGAAAATTCGATGTGGTTCTTTTTTATTCAAATTTTAAGGAAAAAACTATCATAAGTTACGAAATTATCATAACGTGGAACCGTAACATGGGCACAAGTCAATTGGCGAGATACGAAATTATCATAACGTGGAACTGTAACGTCGGTACAAGCCAATTGGCGAGAAAATTCACCATACATTATTTGTAAATATACAGGCAAACCAAAAGACCTTTAATTTTTCTATTACGGGCGAAGCCGTACGGGTGCCACTAGTGCAACAATAAGAAAGATAAATCGTAATAGATTGTCGTCTGCGTATTTCTCGTGATTTTAATTGTATGGAAATGATCAGAAATATTATCTCAATGATTTAAAATTTTTAACTGTTGCCATCTTATATTTGTTAACAAATAAAATATTTGTAATTAATTCAAGCAAGGCTTTTAAAATAACTTTCAATTTTCGCTCTTTGCTTTGCTTTTGCAATAATTCAGACATTGGGATGGTCGTCAAGTTTTTTGCATGTGTAATTTCGTTTTTGTTGGGAATATTGCTTCCTCGTCAAGCATGGGGAGGGATCAGAAAAAAAAAAAGAAAAATATAGAAGAAAGTTTCGTGATGGCCACAACATACTAGTTTACTTTCTTCTATATCTAATATATAGAAGAAAGTATTGGATTCGTGCAAATTTTCGAATTTTGATGGATTCGATCGTTTTGAGGTGTGCTGAGTCCATTTCGACTGCCCGGAAATTGGCAAATTAATATTTTTATTAATGAACCGATAGATGAGTAGGGGTGCTCTGCCATTCGGGAAACTCGGGCGAGTCATGTATTACGATGTTTTTCTCTAACGCCACCTGACCCGACCTTTATTGATGCATTTCTACAAGACTGAGGCGATCGCGGAGAAACTTGCTCTCTGTTGTCGCCTCGGCTTCCCATCTTCGAATGACCCCCATTCTTACGCGAGATTTTGCCACCAGCGTGGGAGGCGCCATTCTCTCCTCTGATTGACCTATCCACTCACTTCCTTTCATTTTTTATTTTTTAAATTTTTTAGTCGTTTTTAATTTTTAAACTTTCTACTAGACTTACTATACAGGGAATTTAGAAGCTCTAAACTTCAGGCGTTCCAGAAACAGTCAAATGTTCATGTTCATGTCTGTCTGTCTGTGTGTGTGTGTGTGTGTATGTATGTATGTATGTATGTGTGTGTGTCACGTCTGTGTGTGACCAGTTTTTTGTGGCCGCTCTACAGCAAAAATTACCGCATGAAATCGAACGAAATTTGGTACACATATGTGCCCCTATGTGAACTTGTGCCCATTGGTTTTTGGCGCGAATTCCTCCAAGGGGGTGGAGCAATGGGACGTTTTTTGAGTTTCGCGTGCTTGCTATTGCTCAGGAAGTAACTGGCGGGATCAAACAAAATTTGGTCCATAGGTTGCCATTAACAGAAACAGGTGCTGATTCAATTTTAGTGTCAATAACTCAAACGGGGGTTGAGCTATAGAACGTTTTTTTTGTCGTCAATTGTGACTGCTGTATCTCAAGAAATAATGAACGGAATGAAAGAAAAAATTATCGGCAAGTAGCCCTTAGTGGGTATAAGAGCTGATTTTATTTTGGTGTCAACAGCTAAAAAGGGGGTAGCGCAATCGCCCGTTCTTTTTTTCCATTGTGAGTGCCCTATCTCAAGAAGTAATGCTACGTTCTGGTTGAAATTTGGAAAATATGTGAATCCATATGTAAACAGGCTTTGGTTCAATTTTGACGCCAATCGCTCCAAGAGGTGTTGATTTTTTTTTTTTTTTTTTTTTTTTTTTTGCGAATAAAAAAAAAAAAAGCTTTATTAATGCAACAATAAGAAAGATAAATCGTAATAGATTGTCGTCTGCGTATTTCTCGTGATTTTAATTGTATGGAAATGATCGGAAATAGTATCTCAATGATTTAAAATTTTTAACTGTTGCCATCTTATGTTTGTTAACAAATAAAATATTTGTAATTAATTCAAGCAAGGCTTTTAAAATAACTTTCAGTTTTTGCTCTTTGCTTTGCTTTTGCAATAATTCAGACATTGGGATGGTCGTCAAGTTTTTGCATGTGTAATTTTGTTTTTGTTGGGAATATTGCTTCCTCATCAAGCATGGGGAGGGATCAGAAAAAAAAGAAAATTATAGAAGAAAGTTTCGTGATGGCCACAACATACTAGTCTATTATTATTGTTTGAATCGTTGTGTCCACAACATTAAGAAGCATGACACAATTTACCTAAAGAGACGGAAAATATCCCCTACATGGGATAACTAAATGTAATATAAATATAGTAGACTAGCATTCCCGTACCCGGCATTGCTCGGGTAATGGAATTAGCAGGGGTTAACAGTGCTTGGTGCACCTAGTTTCGAAAATCCCCTATAATAATTACTTATTACCTATAACTTTTTCTAATTTGGGGAGGATCCCGGGGCCCCTGGACTCCTTACATATATGCTTTTGTCCTTAACCGATCTTTAACTGTTATTTACGATCCTTTTAAAGTATTGATTATCTTTGGAAACACAGGCCATCCACATTTTATTGATATACCTATGTTTAAGCAAGAACTTCTTTGTATATAACATTTTTAGTTTTTTTTTTTTTTTTTTTTTTCTGGTGCTAAAATTATTAAGCTGCTTGATGAACTGACTTTGGAACAAGCTATTGGCCGTGTGAAAAAAAGTCTTCTCTTAAATCGGTCCCTGCTACTTTTAATGTCTGTCCTTGTAACTTATTAATGGTTATTGCAAAGCAAACTTTAACAGGAAACTGCACTCTTCTAAATTCAAAAGGATAGTCCGCCTGTGATGATGTTCTTAAAAACTTCGTTTCTAGTTTTGAAAAAATGAAAGCAATAGACAGAAACATTATGATTTGACTTGAGAAAAGCCTCGAAGAACCACGTGAGAAACAAAAACAATATCAAATTTATAGTTCGCTATCGACCAAAAGTTGAGATGAAGTACTGAATAATGATTTGAATGGAGGAAAGCCTTCGAAAATGAGGGATTTAAATTCAATGACAGGTTTTAATTTCGCAGAAATTAAGAGGTTTTAATTAATTTCTCCCGAACAAATTGAGATTTCGAAAAATCCTTTCATAGTGGTTACTTTCGTAATCACGCGGACATGCCTGCCAAATTTCAAGTCTGAAGCTTCAGCGGTTTCGGCTGTGCGTTGATATATATATATATATATATATATATATATATATATATATATATATATATATATATATATATATATATATATATATATATATATATATATATATATTGTATGTATATATATATATATATATATATATATATATATATATATATATATATATATATATATATATATATATATATATATATATATATATATATATTAGGGTGTCCTTATTTATATGGGAAAAAAAATTTCTGAATTCAACAAGTGACGCCCTCTAGTTTTGTGACACTATAATAAAAAGTAACGTGTGCAAAATTTGAACTCGATCGGTCAATAATAACACGTGCCCCTAGGCCTTTGAACTTTAAGACTTTTGATAATTTTCTCACAAATCTTCGAGTTTTTACTTCAGACCCAGTATATCGTTTCTCCTAGGTTTTCAAAACACAGGGTTTTTTTTACAGTGAGGTAGCACTAAAATTAATCTTTTTAATTACTTTATATCATCTAAATATTTTACGTTGAATAAGAATGAAATAATGCTTTAGAAACGTTCCTTAATCGTACGCTTTTCTCAATGTATCTCGATAGTGTGTATTTTTTTCCGATAGTCTTGGACGGTCTGTAAAATCAATTGTTTTTGTGACTCATCTTTGGTAAATTAGATGTGAAATTCTTCAATTAATTGTGCTCCTCTTTCAGTTGCATCGTTCACACAATTTTCAGTATTTTAACGATCTCTCTTCCCTTTAAAAAGCTTCCTTCATTTTGCCATGAATCAGGATCAAGTAGGAAAAAATCTTTTAGTATTTGCAACTTATCAAACAGTTTTATTGACTCGTAATTGATTCTATAAAGAGGAAGATCTTTACTAAGAAAGTATTCCAAATCACTACTGTTATCTGAAATTTGTTAAAGTCATCAGACACGTCTTTCTTATCACAAGCATTTTTTGAACTAGTCTTTTCCTGTCTTCAAAGTTAATTCCGTCATCCAATACGGACAAAGATACTAGTTTATCCCCTAAATACCATAAGTGATTTATGAATTTTCCAATCACTGCGTCTGCTGAATGTTTGTCGTCATTTTGTATGCTGCTAGTTTTTCAGACATATATTATTCAAAGGAGCCTCGATTGGGGTGCTGCGAAAAAACCATATGTTCATACAGCATTTAATTGTAAAACAGCATTGAAGGGCTTTCTTTTCATGTAAGGTCAATTTAAATTGTTTCCTAAATATAAAAATTTTCAAACAAAAGTTCCTTTTGCCACCCATGTGGCTCAGGGATAAGCTCCAGGTTGCCGAAAACATATCCCTGTAGGAGGAAATTCACCAGGAAGTATTATTACAAGTTATGAGAATTCTCTGTAATCTTTCTCAATTCCGCTTTTTACGAACAATAATATGTCATCAACTTCATCTTTTGGAATTTGAGTGGTATGTGTACTTGATTGAAATGTTATAAGTTCTGAATGATGGAGGTCTTTCCACAAAATTTTGAAGGGCTTAAATAATTGCTGAATAACTGATCTAGAACTAAGAAAGACAAGAACTTCTTCAAGGACACACTCTGCAGTACGATCTCAAGTGCATGATGATGGCAATCCAAATGTTATATATCACTATTCAGTTTTTGCTTTAAAAAAATTCCATGCATAATTTATACGGTTGGTATTGCAAGTCGTTGTATCAAACACTACAGCTAGAACAGTTAGCAATAAAGAGCTATCATCTAAGATAGCATACACAACTGAAGAAATATCTAAGGAAATTCCGAGTAGCTGTTCAACAGTAGGATCTGAAGCTATCACGGTATTCCTGTCGGCGTTCTTTTTTAATTTACATCTGGATGTAGCTTTGTATCTCAATGAATAGCTACAAAATCTAAATTCATGAAATTTAATTTTACCTCTCGAAGATTTTCTTTTGCTCTCTTAAGGAATGTACGATTGATCACTAGGTCATTTGGATTTAAATTTACTGCATCTACATAGACTGTAAATAAATGAACAACATCTTCATCCCTAATATGGCATTTGTCTAATAGTGATGAATGGTGAGCAGATATCAATAGTTGTCAAGCTTTTTTGCATTGTGGTAGACCAGCTGTAGAAAACAAAATTTCAACAGGTTAGGATGGATACCCATTTCGGTTTCTAAATCTTGTGAATCGCAAGAATTTAATGAAATAAAGGACTATGTACTGAAATAGAAGAAAATTAATTTAAAGTATAGCTTTCTACATTGTTCCCCGATCCGAATATTTTGTTTTAAATTTATATTTTAGCTATGGAAAATACAGTATATTTTTATGTTAAGAGTAATCGAGGATTTTTCGAAATTTATGTTTTAAAAATTAAAAATTGCATAAGCATTTAGGTATGTTTATAACTAAAGAACAGCGAATTAAACTATAATTGCAATTACGTATATTTTTAGCATTGAAACCTTGAGACTCTATTTGACACACCTATAACATACACAGGGAATTTTGTAAATCAACACCCCCAAAGCCTGGAGGAGGCAATTTGTTGTTGTCAAAGATCGTTCACTAATGGCCTAGGTCATTCATTAATGGCCTATAGAAGCCCTTGTGTCCATCTTGATTGGAAGAAACGTTCCCCTGCCGCTTGGTTGGAACAAGCGCAGAAGAGCGATAACGCTTGACCCAAGGCCATTGGTGTACATTTTATTCTCTGTAACATGTTAAATTTTACAGAATGAAAGTGAGAGAATGGTCGGTCTGGAAGTAACAGCACCTATTGGGGTTCAAAATTACTTTAAACATAAAACGTTAGAATATTTTTATATAAAAATGAGAAAGTCCGTAATTTTTTCTTCCAAACTCAAAAAAGGGGGCCCTAGGGGCACGTGTTAATATTCATGGATTGACTTAAAATTTTGCAAGGGTCATTTATTTGCACAATGGAACAAATTGAGGGGGCGTCGCGTAAAATATCTGCAACTTCAAAAATAAGGACCACCCTAATATATATATATATATGTTATCTCAGGACATTGATTTTTATATATTAAGATTGAAAAAAGTAGTTTTGAAGCTTTGAGGACCATAAACTCTGGGCCCAAATATTAAAATTTGGAATATTTTCAAAAAAATAAATAAATAAACAAATAAATAGATGAGCTCATTGTTCAAACAACTTTTTTTTTGCTAAAATTAAGATTCAGTTTTTACAGCAACATGTAAGAAACAAAATTTATGCAAATTATTTGCAGCCGATAATCTATACTAATATTATAAAGAGAGAGAGGGGGGATTTTTGTGTGTTTATATGTTCGAGGTAATCTTCGGAACCACTGCACCTATTTGGAAAATTCCTAAACTATATGAAAGGTGCTTTCTTACTGAGTAACATAGGCTATAATTCGAAAAAAATCCGATAAATAGTTCTTTTTTTATTCCAATTTGGGCCCAAATTTCACGTAAATTGCCTATTATTGGCTATTAAAGGGGTGAAAAATTACTTGCACATATTAATATTATGTATCGTTGAAAAGGGTAGAATTTTCCGCATTCTAAACAATTTGTTTCAATGCTCTAACTTAATTACGGCGGGAGTAATTTGCGTTTTTAGCTCGAACTTTTTTAGGCTTAGCTGAAATTTAGGCACTACTTTCTTCATTAAATCTATCAATAAAAAGTGAAGGAATTGTCCCACAGTTTTCTTTTTGACACCATTGGAAAAAGCAACATTTTTTACTCCAGATCATTCTCGAACTATGGTCGAAAAAATTAGCTTCTATCTTCAATGGGAAAAAAAAGTTACAAGAGGTTTTAAATCAATTTCGGTTGATATTTCGATAATTGGGAATCTGGCGCGGTCGTCCCATTTTTGGCGTAAATAATTTAATTTTGGTAACCCTGCTGATTTA
Organism: Uloborus diversus; assembly: GCF_026930045.1. NCBI lineage: Eukaryota > Metazoa > Arthropoda > Arachnida > Araneae > Uloboridae > Uloborus > Uloborus diversus. The sequence continues at coordinate 121,954,870 of NC_072732.1, read as the reverse complement.
TAGTAACCCTATGTGAATAGATGTTTCCGATCTCTTTGATTTGATTTGCAAAGAAAAATACCTCTCGCGCAGTCTCTGGAGCCAAAAATTGACGCCAGCGAAGAAATATCGACAGATTCCCAATTATCGAAATATCCCCCAATTTGGAAATATGTCATTTTGATTCATTTTATTTTCGCGTTTCCACGGTTGCGCTTTTTGAATTCATTGTTTATTTCCTTATTTTGCATTTAATTCCTCAAACTTATTTTATCTCATGTTACGTTTTTAAAATCCATCTTTCGCATTTTAATTTCTTAAAAGTATTTTAATATCTGTCGTCATTGTTTGGAAGGGCAATTTTGCATGGTGTTTTTTTTTTCTTTTATTTAAGCCTGATTGTTGAATATATGTCACTTGACACAATTTTTATTCTCAAGGTAGACCGGGCAAAGCCGGGCAACGCAGCTCTTAATATATAAAGATTTGAAAGCTACTGTTAATGTGATTTTATAACTTTTTGTTTGTTTGGCGAAACATTTATTATTGGCAAGGAAAAAACATCCGCTTCACTCGCAAAAGGGCTGGGTTCCGGTAGCGTGGCCTCTTGGCGCGTTAGGCGCTGAGTAGTTCAGTCTAGGATTATTGTTTTATGGCAAATGTTAATGTAATTCATTGTTTTGGCGATTTGTTTTGAAAGAAAAGAAACTTTTGGTTTATTTTTATACGAGTGAAATGCACGACATTTTCTTTTTTGAGCAATCACGATTGCTTATTGTTCTCCACTTGACTGTTTTTGGCGTCCTATCAATTTATTTTCCCACTGCCACCCTCCACACCATCACCGTCGACCGGCTCCTCATGATGCCGCTCCTATAGCGAAAACCCTCTCCAGGTTGCATCCATGTTCTATACACACGCGCATACGTACACAACTACACACACACACGCACACATACACACGCACACAAATACATACACACATACACATATACACACGCATACATACAGACACCTGCACATATACACACACAAAAACATACACACACATACATTCAACTACGCACACATTCATGCCTGCACACAGATACATACACATATGCCTACACACACATACACATGCCTCCTACACACAAACACACATACCCCCCACACACAAACACACACGCCTACATACACACGCTCGTGATTGCGAAAAACATAATTTGAATTCAAGATGTCAAAATTCAAATTAATTTTACTTTTTTTTTTCTGAAGACGATTTTTGATTGTTCCACGGGATGTTTTTTTTTTTTTTTTTTTTTTTTTTTTTTTTTACGTTAGACGGATCGATTATGATAGCGTGGTTGCTGGGCAAGTTTTGCGATAAACAATAGAGTTGCGGAATTATTTTTACGTATGAAAGATATTATTTGATTTTTTTTTTTTTTTTTTTTTGTTTATTTGGCGAAATATTTTAAATTGCAGTGAAAACCGCTTCACTCGCTAAATAGAGTTTTAAAGCAACTGTAAATCTAATTTAATGATTTAACGAAAAGTTTTAAATTTCAAAGAAACTTAAATAGTTTTTTTTTTTTTTTTTTTTTGAAAAGGTGTGTACGCATTTTATACAAAGAAAAATGATCATTTCACGTTAGAGGGGGAGGGGGCGTAAATTTTTTTTTTAATTAAACGGACTTCCATTAAATTTTTAGCTCGGGCATCGCTGTGCGGATACTGCTAGTTTATAAAATAAACTTGAACTTAGAGGACATATATGACCCATAACCCATATTGGTACTTAAATTGTGAAATTATGTTAGTTTAAAGGCTTAAAAGTTTTCTTTGGACAAGAGTCACAAATGCAAACATCTTATTTTATTCCATGTACTGATATTTTATAGATTAAACTACTATGTTGTGGACACATTACGAAACTTGTTTCTGTATCTATATTATGAATTCTTGGATCTAACATGTCTATGTAAATTTAACAGAATAAATGTATGTTCCCTATACAATTCCACATTTTACGTCACATTTCGACCAAATTTGTAAGGGAGGTACTTGGGCACCCGACAAGAAACGTCTTAGGGTGGTTTTTGAACACCAAAGAAATACCGAACCGTTTGAATTTTTATTTCAGGTCCAGAAAATGGCATTTTTCTAATATGAGGCCTAAAAATTGCTCGCAAAAAATAGAATAAAATATCCATAGAAAACCGTGATTTTTCTGATATCAGATAAATTTGTTCCAATGTAAGGCAAGTTCTAAGTTTTTAACAAATTTTATGGTAAAATGTAGATAAGCCTTCAATTATCATTGTTGATCACGGTCATGCTTTTATTAAAATTTATTGTTAAACTTTAACAATGCTTTTATTAAAATTTGCAGCGTGAAGCAAATCACTGAGAAGCAAGATTTGTTGCCGTTTTTTCTTCGAATATGAACAAATGAAATTATGGTTTTTGTATTGAGGCTTTTCATGTACTCAGGGGATTTAAATTTTTTCCTTTTTGGTTATTTTGAGGCAATCTGTCGGGAAATTTTATTTTATTTATTTATTTTTATTTTTTAAATATTTTTTTTTTCCGTTTTGCTCAAGTGTTGATTTTTGAACCACGCGTCAAGTGACATAACTTTTATTTTCGAGATAGACCACCTACACACTAGAAACTCTAGTCTGGTGATGCACTGACTCGTGGTATGACGCCTTGAATTGCTATGAAGCAGATGTCGCGGTGTAGAAGGCGCAATTAAGATTACTGAAATGAAAATAAGGGAGGAGGACAACCAACAGGGTTTTTTTTTCTCTCTTTTCTTTCTTTCTGTCTTTTTTTTTTTTTTTTTTTTTTTTTTGAGCAATCACGATTGCTTATTATTGTTCTCATTTGACGGTCCTTGGCGTTCCGATTCCGTTTTCAGCTTGGACAAGGGGCCTCTGCAGCAGCACCCCCCCCCCCGCACTGTCCCCCCCCCCCCCGGAATCTGCTTCTTCTGAGCGGTGACGTCCTTGTCCTACACACACGCACGCTTACACACATACACACTCACACAAACACGCCTTTATATACATACACACTCTCACAAGCACGCCTTTACACACATACACACTCACACAAGCATGCCTTTACACACATACTCACATGCCTACGTGCATACACACAGGTCTACGCACACATACGAGTCTACACAACACGCACGCGCGCCTACATCAACGTGCGCTTACGCACACATGTAGAACTGTACACACGAAAATCGCCCAGGAGGAAGGGCAGGCTTGGGGGAACAGGAGCCGTTTCTAGAAGCAATAACTCCAATGAGTAGGGTCCTGTCTCAACTCGTAATTGCGAAAAACATCATTTGAATTCAAACTTTCAGAATTCAAATTAATTAAACTTTTTTTTTTTTTTTTTTTTTTTTTTTTTTGTGATTGGAGCGAGGCGCATGCTAGTATTTTTCCCCGGGACCCGGTTGAGCTCTCGGCTTCCTTGCTGACTTATTATCTGCAGCCCTGGTAAAAACATCTCTGACCTGCATCACTGTTAAAAGACTGCCTCCCCCCCCCCCAGGTGGTATTTCGGTTTTTACATTAATAACATTTTTCCTATTCCTCCAAACAAAAAATGAAGAGCATGTTAAAAATCTGCACAAATTTCTTTTTTTTTTTTTTTTGATATTTTGGCAAAATAAATTTTATTGTTGTTGCTTTCTTAGATAAATAATTTTGAAATTCTCCCGTAATCGTTACAGATTTCTGATTTGTTGAAAAAAATGCTCTTCAAACAGCTAAGTTAGAAAAAAGAAAAGTGTTTTCTATACATGTTCATCATCAAGAGTTTTTTCTAACAAAGTTTGTTTGATGCTAATCTGTCTCGTAGAATCTAATTATATTTATTTCTTTATTTTTTTATGTATTTATTTATCTATTTATTTATTTGAATTGAATGAAAAATTGTTCAAATCAAAAAGTGAAATATGAGAATAAGGTGTCCTAGTCGAGATCTTTGACAATCAAACTATTCGCTTAAAATGATTAGGGAGGGTGGACAGACAGACCGACAGATGCATCTTTTCCCCATCTCAAAAGCCTGCTTTCCGATTTGTAATTTTTCATTATTTATTCCATTATTTTAGTGAGTTTTGAGGCTTTTTTTTTTCTTTTGAATTATATTTTTAGCAACATTTTAAAGATGCATTAAAACCTTATTTCATGCCCTTTTTTCTTGTTTCTTTTACTTGTACGAGAAAGTAGGCTCATGCAGACAAAGACAAACCAAAAACTGAATTAATTTAGTACTATTTGTCTTGGAAAAGCCCTTCGTTCAAAACTCTTATAATAATTATTACTAATATTATTGTTTTAGGGCAACAATTTTAACTCATGGCACTCGTTGTTTCAAATTTGAACACTGAGTTTTCCTACTAAGTTCGGAAGCATCAGGGTAAGTTTTTCCGCTTTATACAAAAGAGATAAAATTTTCTTCCATGGAAAATGCCCAAATACAAGTCAATCTGGCCCACACTGCTGTTGTTGCAAAAACAAATCAATGTGGCCCATAAAGGAAGTTTAATTTCCTTACTCTATTACCGTGCCAGAGTTTGGTCTTTTCTGTTACTCTATAGTTGGGAGCAGAGGCGGCTGGTGCACGAAAAAGTGTGTGTGGGGGAGGGAGGCGTCAAAAGAAGTATAGGGAAAAGGAAGCGGGGCCCTCTGAGGCTGTTTCTTTTTTTTTTCTTTTTTTTTTCTTTTTTTTTTTTTTTGTAAAATTGGGCTGTATTACGCAATGAATTTTAACAAAACTGATTTAATAATTTCTAAAAATGTAGAATGTGGCATCAAAAATTGGAACCGATGGCCACCGTAGACTTTCCCCTTCCATTTTAAAGATCCACTCTTACGAAATAAGATGAGAAAAACTCAGTTATTTAGAATGTTTTGTTACTTTCGTAAAATAAATCAATCCACCCTATAAAAAATTATTTTTCAACTTATCATTAAGTTTTAACTCTGAAAAGTAAGGGGGCAAGACCTCTTTATTTTTGGAAGTGAGGGGCAGTTGCCGCCTACGTTGGTTGGGGGTTGGGGGAACCTAACTCTTAGCACATCACCCCCGTGATACTAATATTACGAGGTACTTAGTATTACGGGGCATTGCCTGGCAGCGTCGTAATGCTGTGGTTGGGATCTGCGGAGCTTTCACAATGCTGCCAGGTTTTGCTTGAACCAAGTACATAAACCCATACCGAAAGGAATTATTATAACGTGGGACATGCTGATTGGGGAAGAAATTTCCCATTGCTGAAACTACTGTTGCTATTCTTTCCTTCTTCTGCTGCAATTATTCCTTTTAACGGAACTGTTACTGTTTTTTAATGGCGTGATATTAGGTCAAACTCCATGCCAACACCAATTCATTTAAAAACTAGGCAACCAAAAGCTTGGCGATGTATCGCCAAGTGGATTTCAATTTAGAACATCACATTAAAATTAAAACGAATAACAACTCCTTTTGTAACATTGGAATGCAACCAAAAGGAGAGGTACTCAACCTCACTGGACCCCACAAAGACCCTGTGAAATTTTAATCTTCTGCGGCATACCGTTTTTAAAAGTTGCTCGAGATATACATACGTACATCAAAACATTTGTGAACATTAAATTGAAATGAAGTGAGTTTAAAGTGTTTTATATCAATGAAAATTACAGTCGGATCTCGATAACTCGAAGCTTATAACTCGAATATTCCTTTATCTCAAAGTTCTCTTGAAACTGCTGTGGAAACTTTCCTAGTCTCGAACTATGAGTCAATAACTCGAACTTTTTAGCCAGTCCCTTGGGACTTCGAGTTATCGAGAGTTGACGGAGAATTCGACTCAGTTTCGGCAAATAAACCAGCGTAGCTTTTCCATTTCGTTCAATAATTTTAACATACACGGATGACATTTTTTTCCCTTTGCATAAAAGTTTAACACTCTGAACATAGAGCAATGTCATCCTATCTAGATTCTCTCGCCAAGTGGCGCACTTGTTAGTTCCTTTCAGTTTCCAGTTCATTAAAATATGTCGATGTTCTGCTTGAACAACAGACAATCCATAGCAAAATTAGACAAGAAAACCGAAATTGTTTTGAATATTCCGTTATTTGTAAAAATTATTCTCTTATTCCAAATGTCAACGATCAAGGATATGTATTTTGAGCAGAGAGTCCATAGATGGCGAAGGACATTGTAATAATAAAAGAATATTTTAAATGTGCTTCTACACAAAAAATAAACTAAATTAATTTCAAATTTTCATTTATTGTACATTATTTCTTTTATTACAGCAAAATTAGGATCTAAAAATTTACATGTACAAAGGTCAAAAATGATTTTCTTCGAAGTGAAGTGAAAAACCTAATTATTGTTGTTTCCTACGTTGTCAGATGGCAACACGTTTGTCAATGTAGTCATTTTAGAAGTAGGGTTCTAAAATTTCGTAGTTACTGTATTTTTTGTGAATTATAAACATAGCAAATGGAGCAAAATGAAGGCACTCCTGGTGGGTATGGGCGAGGGAGACCAGTCGAAATAACAGAGCTTCGTCGGCCCCTATCGTTTTCCACGTATGCAACCCCAACAGAATATGTACCAACAGAAGCTAATACCAATGGAGTTTATGCTCAAAGTTCGTGGCTCTCGCCATCAAGAGGTAAATAAAACTAACATGCTAATCGTATTATGTGCTGAAATCTAGTTTTCTTTTTATGATTTCATTAAAAAAGCACCTAAATATTAGTCTATTCAGTGCTAAGTTACATGGCAAATACGAAACTATTTGTTCGTGTGTGTTGGCAGACATGTACTTCAAAGTTCAAGTTACAGCTTATTTTAACTAATCTTTCGTGTAGTTTTTCATTTTAGACTTCTGAACTTAGTGTTTAAAAGTTGTTTCGTCTGAACATCTGAAAAATGATCTTGACATTTAATAGCACAATAACATTCTCTTGTTCTAAATTGTAATTCTGTTTAATTGAACTCATCTGCGTTCCTTTATTTTTAACTGTTCAACTGTGTTCTAAAACTTTCATTGCAACTAAGTTTCCTGTTTATTTTGAAAAAATAATCTTATAGAGCAATTAAACTGCCAGTATTAAAGTTTTTTTTTTAATGGAAATCTCATTTAAACCATAACGAAATTGATTTGAAAATTATTTGTTATTTTTGAGGTAAATTGATAGATTGGTTATTTACTTCAGCTGCTGTTTGTCTTCTTAAACTATGTATGGGGGTAATTTGAATATTGAAATTTTTAAGTGCCTGTTTTAAACATTGGATTAATCAGCTTATGAACTGACAACAAGTGTCTAGTTTGCTTGATATTTTTATGTTGAAGGTATGTTCTTTTTTCTTTGAGCAGTCACAAATTGTTTATTATCCTCACTCGACCAAAGTTGATGTTGCCTTGATTTTTCAGATTGCCATTACAACGGTTGTTTCTATTTAGGGAGCCAATGGAATCCAATTGATTCCATGCTGTTGTTAACTAAAAATGGGCCTATTCAAAGCTTTTTGAAGACAAGTCTATTTTGCTTTATGAAAAACTAATACGGCTTGGAGATCCGAACTGGGTTAGCTATCAAACACATACTAGAAATCTTAAAATATAATGTGGATTTGTTCAAAAAGTTTTGTATTTTGCAAGGGGGTGAGCCACATGAAAATTCACAGATGATCATGAAATCCATAAACTCCTTAGAGATCTATGAAATTGAGTTAAATCTGAATCTTGTGAATAAAATATAAAAGATTTAGCTCCAGATGTCCTCAGGTGCCTTGCCTTGGAGCTAATCTATACTGAATATCCTGAAGAAAATTAGCTGCATGTGTATACAGATGGATCCTATTCTGTAAGCTATATGTCTGCAGGTTCCGTTGTCTTTCCCAAACACTTCTCTTTTTCTGCTTCCGCAGGAAAAAACAGAATGGCCTTTGGTGGAGAGGTAGAGGTTATCTGTATTGCATTGAAGCAGCTCCTGGACTTCCTACACAAATTTGAAAAGATTGTTATACTCTCGGGACTCACAGGCAACCATACACAGGCCATTGGTTCTGCCAAGGCTCCTATATCTGTTGAGGTCCTGCAGTGCCGGGAGTTGATGCGCTGTATCAGTCAAGAAGACAAATGCATCAAGTTGCAATGGATTCCTGGGCATTTGCGGAAACAATCAGGCATACTCTCTTGCACGTAAAGGTACACTTCTATAGCAAACAAATGTTGCTGGACTGTCTTTTCACTCAAAAAAGCTCTTCTGGAAACAAGTTTTGAGGTTGAAAATTGAAGCCCAAATGCAAGACCGGTTAAATATAAGACCTGGACAAGCCAAGATCTTGCTAACATACCTGATGGCCCTCGACGGGAAGTAGTGGCATTGTTCCGGTTGTGACAGACATGACTGTCTGAATGAACATCTTCTTAGAATTGGCATTTTTGACTCCTTTCTTTGTTCATTGCGCGATCTTGAAGAACCCTTTAATAGAGCTCATCTGCATCGATTCAGGGCACTTTGTGGCTCAACCGACTCTGAGACGACCCTGTATTGGTGAGCCAGATAACGCCCGATGCAATGACTGGTCAATTTTTGTTAACTTATTCACTGTTGTACATGTTTTCATGTTTGTGCTCTATTAGTGTAACCTGCCTCGCCATTAGAAATTAGAAAAAAAAATAGGGAGTCAAAATTTTTTTTGTCATAGTTACAAATCACCTGTAGTTTGATAATAAATAGGTGGAATCTGGATTTTGCAATGAAATTGTATATAGGGTCATGATATGCACTTTTTAGTTTTAAAAATGTAACGATGGATTTGAAATATGGCAAATATTTTTCAACTATTTTCTTATGCTGGATTAAAAAGTATATATAATTTTAACAAGCTATGAAATTTTGTGAAGTGACTGCAAAGTGGACTCTAGTTTTGTGTGAATCCACTCCTGGTTTGCCACTGATATTCTTCACAAATTCTTAATTTTATTTTATTTATTTATATGTCTAATTACACTGGTCAACAAGGTTTCTGTTCCTCATTAAGTAAGTGGCGACTTTAATATTTTAGTTGGTGCTGTAAAAAAATATGGCAATAAAATTATTCCATCACCCACATATTTTTGAAAAATCCAAAATCTTTAAAATCTCAGTTTAAAGACCAGGGGTCTGGCCAGAAAAAATTTGGGTCCGTTAACGGACCCTTCACAAAAATCCGATCAACCAAAACGGACCTTTCACAAAATCCCGACCAACCAAAACGGACCCTTCACAAAATTCGGATAAAGAAAAACGGATCTTTCACAAATTGTTTTTTGGAAGAGCAAATCTCAAATCAAAATAACGAGATAATGTTTGGAACCTTTTTTAAAGTTAAATTAGAGGGATCAACTTATACAAAATCTGCTAATTTTTCAAAAGAAAAAAAATCGTCACTCATGTGATGCTCCTGCAAGCGATAAATAACAACTAAGACCAAATAAATATAATGCTTGTTGTTGGTTTCTTTGAAAGAAATTAGCAGCTGAAAGTGAGTTTGGTTTATAATTTTGCTTGTTTGTTTTATGCAGTGGTGTTGTAAACTTCTCTGAAAAAGCATCAACCTTCAGTCAGTCCAGTCCTGTAAGCACTTTTCTCCCCCCCCCCCCCCGCTCATGATTTAATAAACAATAATATACAGCAAAATGAACTTAGAACTGCAAAGGATAGTAGGGATGGGGGGGAAATGTGATCGCTTCATTTAGGGTTACCATTTTTAAACTTAACGCCACTTAGCGTCTGTTGGGGCGATGTTTGATTGTTATTTTGGTAGAAAGTTATATGGGTTTGATTTTTCGATGCTAAAAAGGATAATTTTAAATGAACTCTTTTATTTCTCGTTTTTATCTTTATATGTCTACATTTTGAAAAGCGCAATCTTTTTACACTCGATATAAGAATCATATTTTATTCTTTTTTTTAAGCTAACTTCACCTTATTAGGATGCAAATAAATGAAGTCTCTTTATTTTTATAACAACGTTTATTTTAAGTTTTTAAAGCAGAATTCCATTTTCTTTTATAAGTCAAAAGTTTAAATGCTGAATCAAAGGTTCATTTTTTATTTTATTTATTTATTTTTCTTTTTTTTGATTCAACTGTGTCCAGACATTAATGATATGTTTATCATAGGACTCTAAAATGCAATTCTAAAATAATTTTGTCAAAAATATTTTATTTTACGAACTGTTTTTATACTTTTGATGTTTTCACTTGAGGATTGCAATCTCTGCATCCGCTAAGGGAATCTGATTTTTCGGATTTTCGATGTTTAGTACACTTTGTTAGGAGGTAAACAAATAAAATATTTTTTTATTTTTGTAAAAATCAGAGTTTATAAGTTTTAAACTAAATTCTGTGCTCTTTAATAATGTCTTGGTTCAAAAAGTTAAATGCTAAACCTCTGCCTGAATTTCTTTGTTACAATTATTTTAAATACTATACATATAACACTTCTAGAAAAAGGTAACATAATGTAGAATAGTAAATAAATATTGATACTTGAGGGGTGCCCATCTCCCAGAGAGCAATGCCGCCCTCCCATACCCCAATACTTGAAAAACATGCAGGAATGATATTCTCAACAGAAAAGAGGGAAAACACTCAACTTTAAGTGTCAATGATGCAGTTTGTGCATCTCAGAATTCAAAAATTTCGTTTTTTTTTTTTTTTTTTTTGCAAAATTTGATTTTTCCCAAAATTAATTGATTTTTCACAAAAAACGGACCCTGGGGAAAATCCTGGACAGACCCCTGAAGACATTTATTCAATACATGTACAATATTTTTGGTCATTTACCATTTTATAAACAATTACAATGATTAAAACTAGTATAAAACACAGAAAATGTATATTGTTTAAAAAGTTGTGGTAGAATGAAAAAGATTTTTGATGAAAAAATGATACATGTAAAATATTTTCCTAAATTCCATACTTTATGTAGCTATAAATGCATCAACTGTGGATGCTTTATTATTGGCACTAACACAAATTTGAATAAGATATAATATTCTAATCAGATTCCAGCAGTAATCCTGAGCATATAAGAAGTAAACTGTCCGTGATATCTCGCTTAAATTGCAAAAATATCCTGGGGGAAGCTCTTTCCATGCTCGTCGCTCACAGCTCCCATACTTTCAAGGGGAAAAAATTCAGTGACATTGAACATCTTAAGTTTTTGGAATTTTTACCATGTCTTAAATTAATTTTTCATAAGTATGAATTTTACTATTTCCTAAGAACTGTGTCATAACATTTTAAAAATCAATCCATGCTGTTTTCCTAAATCACTTGAACTAGCTTCAAAATTTTGGTCTTTTATAAGCTTTCTTATGTGTGATTCAATGAAAATACCCTCCTTAGTTTTTGCATATATGAGTGATGGGAACGGTTTCTACAAATATTGAAATCCACACCCTTTCTATTCATTGATTTAACAAAATTCTGCATCAATCCCAACTAAGGGATTTTTTTTTTTTTTTTTTTAAATAGATTAGACTCTTTTTTTTTTTTCACCTGCAATATATTGTTTGTACTCTGGCCATTTCTTTTTTGGTTTTATGTTCATGTATTGCCCAGCTGTTCCACTCACACAGAAAATAGCAGTATATTGTATAATCAAGTTGTAGACCAATGAGAATGGTAATTACTTTTAAAAACTGCCCATATGCTCCAGTTATGGTGATTAGTCACTTTCATGAATCAATATTTTTATATTTTCGTAGGATTCTTTCATCATGCAAGAATAAGCTATGGGAGCCGATGGCAGAGCCACGTTCCAACAGACAACTTCTACCACCGTAATTTTGCGCGAAACGGAAATGATACGGAGCGTCTAGAGCCATCTGCTCAAGGTCACATATATAAACTTGTCAAAGTGAATTTGGTTTCTGCTCTCTTGTTACATGTTCTATCACTGTAATGAGCAAAAAAGTATGTGTCGATGGACCAAATGCATTTAAAAGAAAAATATAGTGAACTTTTAACTGCTATAAGATGGCATATATAACCCAAAACTTATAAATGAAATTTCTTAAAATTGGAGGGTGATAGAAAGTTTTTGCAAACATATTCTTTTTCAGCACCTTGAAATCTATAAGAAACACTCAAATTACATTGAGGAGCAGAAAATACGTTAAAATTTGTTTTTCAGTGTTATTACTAGAATTTTGGTATTAGACTTATTGTTCTTCTGCTATATAAATGAGATCAATAAGAATGCACTAATGTTTAGGTCTAAAATAGATTTTAAATTTAGTTCTGTTAGTTTGATGGAACTATTCTAGACTGCAACGTTTCTTGACAATTGAGAAATTTGAGACCGAAGTAAGTAGTTCTTAACAATGTCTTAATTTTCAAGCTAAATTGGGCACTTCACTTTAGAAATATGATTGTTCCATGTTGATATATATAAACTTTTGGTCATAATTTTTCTTTTTTTGGTCATAAGTTTTTCCTCCCAGGTAAAAAAAAGGGTCAAGTTGTCCTTTTAAAAGGGTATTTTAATTCTATTAAAAGGGTAGTTTCTTGAGGGAATTTTGTAGTAGAAAAGTTTTTTAATTTTTCAGTGTTAGTTACCTACTTAAGAAAGAAAAAGAAATCTTGTTTAATGTATATTTTTACAAATTATGCTTGAAGTTGAGAAATTCCAAATTTTCATTTATCAAACTCAAATTTATCAATGGGAATCTCTCACTAGAGGTATGGATCTTCATTCGAAAAAACAGTAAACTTATAATGTTTGTGAAGAACATAGAGACAATGCAAATCTTCAAATTGAAAAGTAAGTTTTAGGTATTTTGAAAATCTGGTTTAATGTCTTAGGGTCCATTCATTAATTACGTAAGGATGATTTTGGCAATTTTTGACCCCCCCCCCCCCTTCCCTCATGTAAGGGTAGGTAAGATTTTTCATACCCCTCCCCCTATCTTACGTGAGATTCCATTTCATTTTCTAAAATAATCTTATATCGCTGGAATCATTATCAAATTCACTATTTTTTTAAAGGTTTTTGTGTACGGAAATATTTACTAAAAGGAATCTAGACTCGATGCTTTTTCGACAAATATTTTTTGTATATGATGCGATACTAATTAAAAATAAGACATGCCATACATAGTGCTATTCTTTTGTTACATTTTACACTATTCATTCTTTGAAAAACAAGTAAAAAACAGCTCATCCTATTACGTTTTTTATCTTCCAGAAACAAATGAAATAAGATCCCTGCCAAACCACTTGACCTCGCTATTTCTAACATAAAATTTGGGACTTGGTAAATACTACATAAGAATGGGTCTGCCCCCTCTCCCAAAGTAAGGTTATATATTGATTTTTCAACCCCCTCCCCCTCTGGACCCTTACATAATTAATGAATGCTCCCTTATGCTATTCCCATATCATTCTAATGGACATGAGAGATGAAAGAGTGTTTCAATGTCAGGCTAGCGTGAGCAGAGTCAGATAAAAATATAAAGTATCTGTACACGCAACTCAAAACTATCTGCAAGCTAATCATTGTCTATCACGTATAGTGATGTAAAATACCCGGGTATTTATTTTTAGGGGTAAATACCCAGGGTATATACCCGGGTAAATACCCAAAATGGGTAAATACCCGGGTATTTATTTCAAAAATTTATATTCAACTAAAATACTTTTCTGTATGTATTCCATTATGTATATATACAACCAATCATATACAAAACAATAAATTTTTGCCCAAAAATTGTATTTTGATCGCATATTTAAAGAATTATTGTGTGAAACAGCTTAGCAATCTAATATGATATTCACATTAAATGTGTTGGATATGCCTAATCAACGTTGATAGCCAAATTTCAGATATAAAAAGCCATTCTACAAAAAGAAAAAAAGCTTAACTGGTTACAAAAAAAAAGCAAACATCAATTTTTTAAGGTCTTAGTCTTTTATAACTCAGTAATATGTCCCTGCATGACATCAAAATGTAACGAAATGTCGCTCAATTTATTATTACTATTTATTTACCTATATCTTATGCAGAAATTTCCTCCAAACTTAGTTCAATTGTTCAGGTGTATTCTGCATCACACACACATATATATATATATATACACACACACATAATATACATAAACATTTAAAATTTTTAATCTTTTATTTTAGGGTTTATGTTTAAAAAAGAAAATAGTCACCTTTTAATACTACCTAAAAAAATTTTTGCAAAATGCGCAATTACTAGGGGATTTACCCTGCCTTCGGATAAATACCCAAAAAAATATTTACTTTCCCACCCTACAGGGGAACAAATGCAAATGAGCAAGGCAACAAAAAAGAAAATTTTGCTTTTTTTTTTTTTGCTTATTAATGTGAAAACTTTCTATATTTTCCATGTTATCACTTAAATATCAATAAAAAAATAACACCATAGTGTCTTAATAACTAGTTTATTCTTCCAAACATCCCTCATGCTTCCTTTTTTTTCATTTTGGATATGACTAACCTAGATTGTAATTTTGAAATCCTGAAGTTCATAATGAATTGCTTATACTTCTCCAATTATGATATTGAAAAGAAAGATTCTTTGGTTCACGATATGTTTCTTTCATGATTTCATCAAGTCTTTCAATAAAAAATATTATAAACTGTGTAATACATATGTATACATCAGTTTTACCAATTATTTCATATTTAGATTTTTAAAAAAAATTCTCATTCACTTTTTTGCATTTTTTATAAAATACCCAGTTTTTGGGCATTTACCCAGGCCTTGGGTAAATACCCGGGTAAATACCCAAAAAATATTTACCTACCCGCTGGGTATTTACCCGATCCACATCACTAATCACGTACCAAAAAAAAGGGAGAGGGAAAAGAGGGGGGAGGGAGTGTCTGGGTTCAAAAAAAAAAAAAAATTAATCATCTATACACATAAGAAATAAATACTTGCAGGTGTATGCTTTGAGGTTACAAGGAACTAATTTTCTTGCCGATTATGTGAGCCTATGGATGCAAAGACCTAAGCTAAATTTCAATATTTTAAAACTAAGCTTCTTTTAGCAGTCTATATTATCTAGTTACTACGTTTTAGATTCGCAATATTAATTTTAAACAAATTAGAAGTGAAGGAGAACCTGAATGGTTGTCTCGAGATGCGCGTGCTCGCAACGAATGTATCCGCACAGCGGCAAATGCATCCACCTTACGCGCTTGCGTGTATACTATCTATTTATAACTTTTACAAATTAATTTAAAAATATCAGTTTAAAACAAATTAGAACTAAGCAGTAAGAATTTAAACGATTATCGCGAGATGCGCGTGCACGTAGCGAATGTATACACACAGCGAACGTGCTGGTGTACTATATACAACTTGTAATAATTTTTACAATCTAAATAAATAACATCAGTATCAATTCAAAAGGAATTAGAAGTAAAGACACTACCTTTACTTTTTATTCGTTTCAAATTGATCTAATCTTTATCTTTTATTTAAGAACTTTTACGATTATCGGACGACGTGCAACTCCGTGGCGAATGTATCCACACGTCAGCGGATGTATCCGCGCACGGCGTGCGCGCGTGCGTCTACATTATCTAGCTCTGAGCGTAAGTTTTTAACTTTATGAAGATTTACTTTGATAATTAAATATTGTTCGAAATTTCAAAACAGCACGAAATTGTACATTCACTTAGAACTGTGCACCAGTCTTTTTCCTCACGTTGCGAAGTCATCGTCAAAAAACGTTGCAACCTAGAACAACATCATTGCATACTTCAAATTTGTTATAAATATTTGAGTTCTGGTATTTTGTTTTTAGATATGACTTATTTGGCTTCACCATCTGGAGATCATGCACGCTCTCCTCAATATCATGGTGTTCCACTCGATAATACTACTCCAGGAGATGCAGAGAAAAAACCATTTCAGCTCTCTCCATATGCGAAGGAATTTGTACCACGAAATTTTAGACCCGAATCAGAGGTAACTTAAATTGACTTGAATTATGTGCAATACTCAAAGCTCTAAATTTTTGCGAACATAAATTTAGATCCTGAAAACTCTTGTGAAGATATTTTTCTTTATGAAAAAGTTTTTAATTGTAATCTTTAGTTGTAATTTAGTTTAAATGTGGTTTCTTTGAATTTCTATCAAATTGATTCTTTAAAGTGAAGTACTCATAAATATGATTTTGAAAAAGATTTTTATTAATTCTGTACAAAAAATTGCATTTAGATCAGAAAAAAATGAAAAAAATATGCTATAAATATAAAAAATTTTCATTTACATTTTTTTTTTTAAATTAATGCACTGAGAGTGCATTGCAATCTTATAGAACTGATATAGAGTTGTGGAAATCCCCAAATAACTAAATAACTTACTTCACTTGTTTCGATAACAAAGATGCCGCTAGGTATTGAAGGTATTGAAATTTCTATAGATATAATATTTAGAAAATAACAAAGATATGAAGCTAATGATTTGAAAGTTTTCCAAATATGTTACAAAAGTTGTGGAAGCAAAGCTGCAGATTCGAAAGTTTTCCCAAAAACTTACAATTTGAAGCTGAGAAAATAATGTAGTGCAGGGTTCTCAAACTTTTCTTATTCGCGACACCCTTCAAAGAATTAGAATTTTTTCTTGACGCCCTTGCTAACTGCTATTGAAATCAGGGACGCTTTGCGGCATCCACTTTGGGAACTGGGCAGTTCTCAAAAGGTGGGAACAAACACAGACCTCAACTTTGCAGCTTCAACACCAAATAACGTTCAGTTTAATTAACTCAAAAATTTTTGAGTTAAATTATAATAATGTATAAAGACAAGAATTGACATAAATTTTGTCAAAAATGCTCTTCAAATGCCCTTAGAAAAATATTTTCTTCGCTAAAAGGCACAATTTTGGACATACCAAAACGTTAACTAAGCAAATGTACCATTAAAAATTTTTTTTTTTTTAATTATTTCTTATACATTTCAAACAAAATTAAAGGTATGAATCTTATACTGAATAACTTTTTGTTAATATGTTACACAAATAACAAAAGTAAAGACAGATTATTTACTTTGTAAACAATTTTAGAAAAAAGTAAGTTTGAAATTTGATGCATGTCCCAAAGTTACGATCTTTACAATGCTGTTATTTGAAAACTAAGTATATGATGTTTTCGTTTTATAGGTATTTATCGATCCTCAGAATCAATTTTTAATTGTTTAAAAGTGTTTTCATAAGCTTTTATGCAGTATCTTAGAAGAAAAGTAATTTTTCTTAAACATACATGTGAGATGTTCAAATGGCATTACGATCTTGACGCTGCTAATTCTATCCGTTTATTCATAATTTTTTATGATCCACTGTCTTCTAACCTCAATAAAAAAGGTTGTTATAACGTTATCTTCTTTAATCCATTGGTATTTTTGCATAACTGATATGTTATACATTGAACAATACATAAATTAGAGTAAAAACATGGCTGGGTATGATCGTAACAAAAGCCATTTTGCGCTAAAATCGCCAAGCAAACCTCCGTTGGCGACAACACAGTATACGATAAGCTAAAGGTTACCAGAGGGGAATTCCAGTTTGACAAATGTAGTTTATCGTCATCTGCATTAGTTTTGGCGACTTTATCACCTGTACTAGCATTCCCCCCCCCCCCCCCCCCCCCCCACTTTTATTATTTTAGATTTTTCTTTTTCTCTTTCTTTTGGAAATATAATTTAACGATCTCCAAATAGAAATACGAATTTCTTTTTTCAATAATTCTTTTTAGACATTGTTTTAATTCTTATGACATTAGAAAAAATATTCATTATTAAAACTGATGTCACCTTTTACATTTGTATTATTTTTAATTTTAAGCTTTTTTTAATCTTTCATCAACTTCTTCAAAATCATTCCAAAACTTTATTATATGAAAAGAGCAGTATGTATAGTCGTTCACGTACTTCATTAATATCCTCTTTATTATTAAATTGCAAAATTCAGAAAGTAGTAAATAAAATTTTCATTGGAAAAGTTAAAAATCAGATTAACAATTTGTCAAAAATGGTGAATCTTACATTATGATGATGTCCAAAATCCGTTACCTACAGGACAACAATGTCCAAAATCTGTTACCTACAGACTGCTGATTTAATTTGCTAATTAACAATTTTTACAAATACCTGCTGTCTTTTCATATATTGTGTTCTAGGTATGCATACTATGGAATAAAAGCAAAATTGATGTCAAATTTGAAAATTTTTGAAATTGCTCAAAGTTAACTTTTTTGTTCCCACCTTTTGAGAACTGTCCAACTGCCAAAGTAGTGAACAAAAAGCGATTCAATGCTAGCCTATATTTTTATAGAAAAGTAAAAAACCATCCAATATGTTTCCTATAAATCCTGTATTTAAGGAAAAAGTCGCATATTTTGCAACCCCAGAAAATATTTTCCAGATTCACTTCACTATGGTAGCGAAACTGCCATTTGTTGCTATTGTGACTCGTGATGTATTTTAGCATGTGATGCACATGCACACTTGTTCAGATGTATGTCATAAATGCACTTGTCATGTGAATATAACAGTGGTACAGTGAAGGGGGGGGGGTGAAAACACCCCCCAGAGCCATTGGTTTTAACATGAATGCAAATTCTAAAACAATAGTTTATGCATATGAAAGGGTTGTTTTGATCAAAAAACTCCTTCAGAAGGTATAAAGGTTGTTCTGACTGTTTTTCATGGCCAATATTCTGCAATGAATAAAAAGCATTTGAAGTTCGAAGAAATTTTATTAATTTCAAGATTTTATTTGTCAGTGAAAAGAGGACCTGTTTATGATGAGACCAAGATGAGAAAATTCAAACAAAGTCTGAATGTTCAGCTGTGTGTGTGTGTGAATGTAACTTATCAATGGTTTATAAACTATATTTGTAACATGTTAAGATATTAAAACTTGTATTTCTTCGAAGTCTGTGGTGCCCAACCTTTTTCTATATTCGAAGGCAGCACCTCATTTTGAAAAGATTCTCGCAGGCCAGGGCATATCTATTTTTTTTACTCATGCTTAACAGTATGCAGAAGACGGATAAAAACAAAAAATAACATAAGAACTTCCAAAATACTGAATTCAGGATTAATTTAACAGCAAGATATGAAACAGCAAGTCACAAAAATACATTTCAAGCAATCTATTTCAGAAACACGAAAACCATGATTTTTGCACTTGGGTCATTCCATGTCATTATCCAGGGGTGGACACCCAAAGTTCTCAGATCTTAATGAAACTTCGTGGGGCTGTTCTATACATGGATATAAGAAAACACTGGAAATTTTTATCTTAATATATCAATAACTTTTTGAATGGCAGCACTTTCACGTTTTTCCAAAAATTTGCCCTTTAGCAAAAATCGCATATTTAGCAACCATACATACAGTTTTCATTATAAAAAATTTATTTTTCGAGACAGAGTTAATTTTTCTTGCACTTGGATCGGTATTGTACTGTAAAGTCAAATTTATAATTGAATTTAAGATTTTAATCAGTTAATATAGCTAAAAAAAAATAATTAAACAGCAAAATTGAGGTTAATTTCGGACATCGACTTGTGCTCAAAAAGTGCTACACAGCATTTTTAGCCCTTCAAAACTTTCAAAACCCAACCATTCCTGGGGGGCAGCATCTATGCTCCTAACCCCTACCCACACAGACACCTGCACACATGTCTATAACACACCTACATACATGTCTACACACACACACATTTGTGATTGCATAAGACCTAATTTGAATTCAAGATTTCAATTTTTTTTTTTTTTTGTCCTATTGAAAGAGGTGGGTTCTGCAGCAAGGTTTTTTTCTTAGTTGATCTAAGTCAGTGGTTCCCAACCTTTTTCCCCCTTGCGAACCCCTTCCAAAATCCGAAAGAAGCTGGCGAACCTCTTGTGCCATAAGTAATAAGTAACAACCAAAACCATGCACACACAAACAATACATTTCGAAGATTTTTTATGGTTTGATGTTCAATAGTTTACAACCCAAACGAAAACATGTACCAAAAATAGAAGCACAGAAAAAAAGGGAGTAAAAAAAAAGTGTTTTTGTTGAGCCTCAGTCAACTTCAAAAAAAAAAAAAAACTAAAAAAGGATATTAGTGGAACAAAAAAACTCAAACTTTGTTCAAATATCTGAATTTTAGTCTTACATTTATCTGTAACATTAAACCAACCAGAAGGTAATTAAAGAATAATTTTTAAAAATACCTTCCAAAGAACTCCCTCAGATTAGCTAAATGTTCTTTTTTCTTAATTTCTTAGAAATTAGGAAGGTATCTAAATTTATGCCTTGTTGAAAAGAACTTTGAGTCCAGCTGTTTGATAAGAATGTACTGCGTACATTAATCGTTTGAGTACAGAAGAATGTTTTGGTCCTTGTACTAATTGTGCGGAATAAAATGCGTGTATTGAAGAATAATAGAAATGCCTGTAAAAACTGTTATACAAAAGGTAATTTTTACTAATCAATATTTTTCAGCGCTTTAATTATGAGAGAAATTTTCTACACAAGTTTTATGAATTAATTCTTTACGTACATTAAATCGTATGGTTAAATTGCCAAGAAATTTTTCTAAATTAATTTTTTCATATTTCCTGTAGTATTTTTGGGTTGCTCACCATTCTTTTTCTGTTTGAAAAATAAAACTCAAAGTAAATTAGTCTATCCCGGCAGTGCAAAAATTGTAGCTACAAACAGCAACACGATCACACTTCTACGCGTTTTTGGCACACAATAAGAGAAATGGAAGTTCTTCTTAACACTCAAATACTTAAATAACTAAAGAGCGAATATTCACTTACAATGTTTTAGACGCTCAAATCTGCTTCATTTGATGTTTCTATCATGTTTGATCAGACCTTCCATCAAAAGCTTCCGGGGAAATCAAAGCAGTCATATTCTTTCTTCTGAATACATTGTATTCCGGAGGGGGGGGGGGGAGAAGCTTTTTTGCCGTGGCTTCTATTTTCTGTTATTTTCAATGAAAGTGGTAAAACTTGCGCTTTGTAACTACATACTCAATTTTTTTAAATTTAAAATGTGTCAACAAATATACTAAAATGCTCATATAAAGAGTATCGAATGTGCAACAGACAAATTAATTATGAACAAAAATCGCTTCAACTTAAGACTTCATCTGAAAAAAAGCTTGTTAAAAATTCCGCCATTACAATATTATTGCGAACCCACATTGGTTTGTCAACCACCAGTTGGGTAAGGATGATCTTAGTAATATAATAGATTGCTTATTTTATGTGCTTATTTTATAGGTTGTATTTAATGACAAAATATTATTCATTATAGGCTGTTGAGACTGTTCGTGATACAATTCCTGAATCTTATCCTGTTCAAGAATTGAGATCTTTTCTGAGCGAAATTACTATGTGTCCTGGTAAATTTGAAAGAAAGATTCAACCTTTGACTGATACCTTGAATTCCATGGTAGATGATGATGATACCATGCGAGCTATTGTGAATATCATATTTGATGAGGTTTGTGAAATAATGAATGCATAAAGTTTTAATTGTTTATTTGATTTTTTTTTTCATTTTCCGTTAAGTGAAAAAAAGAGAGGTGCAACTTTTTTTTTTTTTTTTTTTTTTTGAAAACGGATTAAGGATTAATAGTAGGATAGTGAGAGGATATAAAATATAATATCCTCTCATTCAAGTATCCTTTGTTTTTTGCATCTTTTTTCATTCATGTGATAATTTTTGACAGTTGTGACAGGATGTATAGGAAAATAGTAACTATGATTTGCTTGTGATAGCGTTAAACTAACTGAACATTTATCATTTTTGCATCATAAAATATTTGCTAGAAGCCTGGATTGAACTGTCAAAAGAAGAAAAAAAAAATGGTACAAAATGATGGGTCACATCTAAAATTAAAAGTGAAAAATGAATAAATATAATTATAAAAACTAATTTATAAAATTACTTTCATCCAATTCTCACATCTAAATGACTTTAGTTGTAGGGAAATTCCATAGAAATAGGTAAACTAGATCGACTTTTCAAAACTCTGTGTGATCTCTCTTACTCGAAGCATGTATTTTACAAGTTATGAAAAAAAAAAGTAGTAATTATCACTATAGATCAAATTTGCAGGAACCATTAGCCAAAGGTGTTGACATGCTAACGTAACTCATTTTTGTTATATCTTGTTGGAATTGATATTTTGAACTACAATTACAATATTTTTTATTTGTAACCATTTCAGATGCCCACCATGCCACATAAAATAAGATTTTTTTTCTATTGAAAATAGGTGATCCAAATCAAATTAAAAAAAAAAAAAAGTTTTTAGATGTTATGGTGTTAGAAGTAAAAAGAAAACGTAGGTTGGGGTGGAGAGGGAGTTTTTAATTTTTACAAATTTATTTAAAGAGAAGCATGTTCAGACAATTGTTTACTTTCAATGTAATTCATTTATTAAATTTTATTTTAAAAGATCAATAATATTTTAAAACATAACTGAAAAACGTAGATTTGCATTTTTTCTTTGTACTTTGCATTTTCTTGTTTAGAATTTGAAATGTTATTGAAAATGTATAGCAGATGTTAAAAAGTGCCGTGGTTCCATTATAGCTATGCAGTAGAGTTTCGAAAATCGAAGTCTCAAAAATCTAAGGCTCCGCTTAATTCAAGGTGCTTGGTTGATAATTTTTGGGCCCTACTTTTTACAGACAAAAAATATTTTAATCTGAAAATCAAAATATTATGCTATGTAGAACTTTCCTGACAACATACAATAAGGTAATAACATGATATTAAAAGGTTTATGTCAATAACAGTCGCCAAGAAAATATTCATTGACATGGATTAAGGGATGTCTTGGAGAAAGTAAGAAGTTGGTTGATACAAAAAACAACTTGAAATTAAAACATTGTTTTGCCTCAAAGAACGAACATCTCTTATGGAGCATCCGATTGTAATTAAAAAGGGAAGTGCAAAACTTGACGGTGTAAGAGTCATGTACGAAATTGTTATCCTTCTATGACGAACGTTTTTGCATTATGTGAGGTACATACATAGGCTCACACACAGACACAATGTCACTACAAAACTCATCAAAAGCATTTTTTGGTTGCCCTGCAAATTTACATGCAAGCACAAGCAGATATCAAGAAAAAACAATCAAAACTTGTTTAGGTCCAATTAAAAACATAAATTTGTCTTAAAATTTGAGTGATAAAATTTTCAATAAGACAATCTTTCCTGTTTAATAGCGTAATAAGAAGAAGTAAACAGTGTATATCCTTATGTTAGTATAAAGAATTTTTCGGATAATCCCAGCTTTCAGTAATTCAAGGTGGCGAAAGCCCCAATTACCTCGGGGTTTTTGAGACTTTACTGTACTTTAAAAGTCTGTAAGCTTACTTTCCATATGCAAGCTAGAGATGCATAATTTCTTCATCCATTGAAAGATTGGATATTTTTCATTTCAGTTATTTGCTGCAGGGTCATTCCACAGTGTTTGGCTTCACAAAGTTGGAATTTTATTTTTCATTTAAACTATGAGTATAATACATCATTGTAATAAATATACAGTTGACTCTCTGTTTAAAGACTGCTTTTCATGGTCCCAAATGGTCCACTCTAGTTTTGAATGTATTCTAAGGACGATTTTTTGTGGTCTCTTGAAAATCGTTAAACAGAGAGCCAACTGTAATAACATTGTAATAAAAATATTTAAATAATATTTAGTTATAACTTTTTAATTTTTTTCTTTTTGTTCTGTACGTAACAATTTTAAGCTTATTTTAAATTTTACCAATAATACTGATGACAGCAGAATTTTTTTTTTTTTTGTTTTCTCTTCCATTCTTGAGCTAACTTCTTAATTTATTCAATTACAATGTTCTAACTGTTTATTCAGAACTGGGAGATGATAATTAAAAATGTGTCACGTACCAGCAAATCTGTTACATACAGGACAAAAAACAGAATTTTAATTTCAAATGTGGGAAAATATAATTTTTAGACACATTTTGAGACATTGCTTCATATGCTGGAACGTTTTTGAAACTGCGCATGGAAAAGGTGCCGTAGACGGTTTAGGGGCAGTGGTAAAAAACTAAATTTAGCTCTGCATGTTACGAAAGCAATATATAATAAATACAGCAATCGAATTTTCTGAACTTTTGCTCTGAAATGTCCCGTAAGTAACGTGAATACTGTGGAATGTCCCTGCATTTTATTACAAAATAGATTAATTAAAATTGATTGATACTTTCATTACAGTTCAGCTTAAAAATAGAATCAATACCCAAAAGTATTTTCAATTGAGTTTTCAAATAATGAGTTAAATTTTGAAATTGCAAATTATTAGTGAAACTTGTATGAGCAGCCACTTCCGTTAATGACCAATTTTTTAAGGCACCGATTTTCCACCCAATTCAAGAAAAAATTTCAATGTTTAAAAATCCTCAGAGAGCGACCATCCAAACCTCCCCTAACGACCAAAATGAACTAATTTTAGTAGAGTAAATCAAAAGAGAGATAACAAAAGGAAAGCAATAAAGCATTTTTGCCTAGATGCACATCTGTCTCCTTTTGCTTACGAAAGTGAAAATAAACCAGAATAGGGGGGTGGTAAAATCTATTTTTTTAAAAGGTTTTTAAATGGATTCCTTTAATGACGCTCTGTTTAGTGTTTAGAGTCTCAAGATTGTTTCAGAAAGGAGAGCGTAGGTTTTCGTACCCTTGGACAAGTAAAAATATAATTTAACTCATTACACAGCTGATAAATAAATTAGGTTTGTGCTGTGCTGCTGTATAACGACATTATATTTGGTTTTTGAGGCTTAAAGTTGGTTCAGAAAACACAAAGAATCGGAAGCCGACAAATATCTGCTCACATTTTAAAATGATATCAGTTTCTAAATGGAAAAACTAGTATGTTGTGGCCATCACGAAACTTTCTTCTATATCTTTTTTATTTTGATCTCTAACCATGCTTGAAGAGAAAGTAATATTCCCAACAAAAACAGAATTGCACATGCCAAACTTTGATGGCCATCCCAATTCCCGGTTTATCTCAAAAGCAGAGCAAAGAATGAAAATTATTTTAAAAGCCTTGCTTCAAATAATTACAAACCTTTATTTGTTAACAAACATAAGATGGCAACAGTTAAAAAATTTAAATCATCGGGATTTTCCGGTCATTTTCCAACAATTTAAATCAAGCGAAATACACAGACAACAGATTTATCTTATTGTTGCAATTATAAAGCTATTTTTATTCACGAAAAAAAAAACAGCCCCCCCATGGAGCGATTGGCGTCAAAAATGAACCAATGCCTGTTTACACATGGATTCACATTTATTCCAAATTTCATCCAGAATGTAGCATTACTTCTTGAGAAATGGCATTCTTGATGGGAGAAAAAGAGCGTTCGCTTGCACCAACCCCCTTTCAGCTGTTGACACCAAAATAGAAATTGACTCTTATACTCTATGGGCTACTTGTCGATAAGTTTTTGTTTTGATTCCGTTCATTATTTCTTGAGATACAGCAGTCACAATTGACGACAAAAAAAGTTCTATAGCCTCAACCCCCTGTTTCAGCTATTGAGACCAAAATTGAATCAGTACCTGTTAGGGGCAACATATGGACCAAATTTTGTTCGATTCCACCAGTTACTTCCAGGGGAATAGCAGGTATACATAACTGAAATGTCCCATTGCTCCACCTCCCTTGGAGGAATTCGTGCCAAAAACCAATGAGGCAAACAAGTTCACATAGGGGCACATATGTATACCAAAATGTCATTTGATTTCATGTGGTTGTTTTTGCTTTAGTGTGACCACAAAAAAACTGATCACACACGGAACACACATATAGATAGACAGACATTTACCAAAAATGGTCGAAATGGATTCTGCACACCTCAAAACGTTCAAATCCTTCGAAATTCGAAAATTTGCATGAATCCAATTACTTTCCTTCTATATATTAAATATAGAAGAAAGTACTAATGTAAGAAGCATATTTTAGAGCTGAAAAATTTTAGTTTATCTATTTAAATATGTCCATATCACACTGTTCTTGAAAAACTAAGCCAAACATAAATTATTTCTGTTGGTGCAATTTTTGCATTTTTAAAAACTTCCCTCTTAGAGCAACCAGCCTCCATCTAACAACCACTTTTTTCCAGGATGGAGAGTGGTCGCTGCAGAGAAGTTTCACTGCATTATTATTTTTTCTAATTTATTCTGCGTTATAATTTGTGACATAGTAGTTGTAATTGGCTAATAAATTTGTCCTTGCTCTTGAAATAATTCAAATCTTCTAAGCTGTTTGAAATTTAATTTGTATAATTTTTTTTTTCCAGTCTATAAGACAGTCCAATTTGCGTTATAGGTGGTGCAAGATTGTGTAAATCATTATGCAATGATTTGGATCCTTCACCTCATCGCCTCAATTTTAGATCTGTTCTTTTGACAAGGTTTGTTTCAGTATTTTTTAGTTTATTTATAATTAATACATACTTGTGGTTTCTCCCTATAATTAGCTAATATCTAACTTTCAAAACTTTAAGTTCGTAGAAATTTCGCTTTTATAATATTAATGAATTTTAGAAAAATAGAGAAATTTAAGAAAAAAAAACACTTTTGTAAAAAAAAAAACACTTTTGTAAAAAAAAAAAAATACTTTTATATTTTCGCTCAGTATGCTTTATATTGTCCACTATTTAGAAGATAGAAAGTAATACTCTATGGAAAACCAATAGCAGGTGCTTAGACAGTTACTCATTTTCCGAAATGGTGTAAAATAATGCATGCCTACTTTTCTATGTGTAAGCAAAGGATGCATGTTTTCAGTTTACAATCTTTCTACATGCTGCATAAGAAATCCGTTTTTTTCATTTGAAAAAGATTTTCAACTTAAGTTACAAAATAAATTAATTTCATTTTATTTTCATATGAAATTTCAATTTGAAAATGTCTTTGCACTATATGTCCCCATAAAAAGCTAATAAATCATTTTAAATGAACAATAAATAATCTGTTGATAAAAAACCTAATGTTCTTTTTTAAACATGTTTTGCTTTTTTATAAATTTGTAAAACAAAAACCTTTTCTGCTATTTAGCAGAACTCTGGGGTATTCGATCTTCTGGTTTGGGGAATTCTGCAAAAAACTTTTGGCATTTTTTTGTTTTCGTCTAATTACATGTATGTCAATATGAAATGCATGATATGCTCATTAACAATAACTTTGGTCTTGTGTAGGTGTAATCAGGAGTTTTAAACGTAGAGAGATACTTGCTCAAGCCGAAGATGGTGGAACATATTTAAGAGGATTTGCAATGTTTATGGCTGAATTATTTTCGCAACTTGATGTATGCACGACTTTAAATATTTTAAATTCTTTCGTTATAAAATATCAGTTATTCGTACTTTATTCTTGTTTTGTATTTTCATAAATCCAGTTTCTTTAAATTATGTTAATAGTACTTAAAAACTCTCAATTTTAAATGTTCTTGTTAGAAAGTATTATGCTCAATTCATTTGCATGTACAGTTGGCTCTCTGTTTGACAACTTTCAAGGGACCACAAAAAATCGTTCTTAAGTACAAATCGTCCTTAAATAGAATACTTTTTAAAACTAAAGTAGATCATCTGGGTCCATGAAAAGCGGTCATTAGAGAAAGTCGTTAAATTGAGCGTCGTTAAACAGAGAGCCAACTGTATATTGCTCTTTACTCCCAGAATTTCAAACTTTGACTTTTAATAGCTATATATGTGAATATAAGTAACCAACCAGTATGTATTACTGGACAAATTTACCAAGTCAAATTTATCCATCACGCCTAGTGATTGTAATACCAGTATTTGCCGAGGTAAAATATGAGTATTATCGATATTAGCTACAAATAATACATAGTTTGTAATGAAAGAGTTTTCAGTTCTACTTGTTAGATATCGACTATTATTTTAAATACGCCTTTTTCAATGAGACTAGCAAATTGATAAAAAAATTTGGCTTCAAGACACAAATTAATGGAATAAACATAAACAAATAAAAGTTGCAAAAAGAATGCAAGTGCTAAACCGCCCATTTCTGTGTGTTTATGTGCACCGTTTTTTTTATTTCTTCGACTTCCTTGATCACTCACTTGTCCTTTTGTGAAAGTTAATTTCAAGTATAATTACAAATATATTTAATATGAATAATTTATTCCAACCAGTAATTACAGCAATACTTTGAAATATTTAAAAAAAATATATTTGTCTAAACTAGACTGAGTTTTGAGAAAAATCTCTTCTGTTAGTACAGTGAAATCCTGTTACAACGAGTACCAAGAACAGATAAAGTTTTTTGTTGTAATGGAATCTCATATAAACTTTCTTTATTTTAATGAAAGTGTTGATTTTGCAAATCTACACTCTAATATAATTAAATATGCAACATTTATCGTTTCTAACGATCTAAAATATAACTAAACACATTTTTTTCTGGAAAACCAAAGAGGAAAGGGGTCGTCTTCACAGAAAGTATTATATTCTTTTATACAAGAAATTTATTCCACTTTACTGACAACAAAAAAAGTTGAAATCTTCCTGACCTCCTTGCGAATTTGCTGAGTACCTCAGGTTTGGCACATAGATATCGACTGGGCTTGGATAGACACTGGCTTTTAGTGTCCTTTCAGCTTACGTTTCAGCATGAGTGGATTTCTGCCTTGAATGGCCCTGTTTCGAAAGTACAAACTGAGTTTTCACGTTACAACTTGTAAAAGTCTTTTTTTAATTTCCAAAAACAGCAATAACTAAAAAATATTCAAACTGTTATTGAGAAAAAATATTTTACTGTAATGAATGTTTGAAAAAGTCATTTTGTTAAAACAAGAATTTTTATACATTATCTTAATGGGTTTTAAAACAGGACTGAATGTTTTGTTTGTTGTAGTGTATATTTCGTTGTATGGGTATTCATTGTAACGAGATTTCACTGTATAACATTGTAATTTGATTCCACTATAATGGTTTACTGTCCTGTCTCGCTGTTGAGGCATATACTTGGTGAAATAATGTTTAGCAATTATATATTGCTGTTAAAATTTTGTATATCTTAAAGTAGTGAACTGGCATATATTTTCAGATATTTGCATATTTATAAAGAATTTTAAAACAAAAGCAAATGTAAGCAACTAACAAGACCAGATTTAGTCAAGTCCATTGTAAATTTCAAACCAGAACGTCAAAAAGATAACATAAACCTGTCCTAATAAGTAGGAAATTGTTGAAAATGATGTTAGCATTTGTTCCTTCATTTTATTTATATTTCCATTGTTTCCATAATTAATGCAGTTTTTGTATAAAATTATGAAATATGGCTATGAAATGAGTATACTTTTGATCCTATTTTAAGAAATTTCATGTACCAGTGAAGCACTTTTGGTCTGGTGTTACAATAACTAGTCACACTTGCTTACTGGTGCCTTCCCAGAACACAGTAATCCTTATTATTAATGTCTGTGTACTACATTTGAAGCAGTAAAAAACAAAGGGATGTAAGTGGACATTTTCAAGTTTTGAGTAAAATGAGTTTCAAGTTGCAAACTTAGGTAGGCTTCCATTGAAAAGTGTTTCTAAATCATGCTGTGTACAGCAGCACCTACCAGAGCTATTCGTAATACATCTTGCTCCAAGCAAGAACAAAAATATAAAAATATTAAGAATTTATTAATAACATTGCATTTGTGTAGTAAATGCTTTTCAGTAAAGACCTATTAAATTATTATTTTCAAAAAGTTGACCCGTTGTCATGATCAATGCATTAATCCAAGTCTATGTTCTGTACCTTCCCAAACAACTGATCATCTGCACTTGATATTACGAACGATTGTTGCCAATTTAGAGCCAAACAGTCGGAAATTGAGGCAGTGAGAAGCAAAGGAATGTAAGTGGACAGTTTAAAGTTTCGAGTAAATTGCGTTTAAAGTTTAGATCCTAGGTAGGCTTTCATTAAAACTTATTCCTAAATCATGCTGTAAAAAGACACCTACTAAGGCTACTCGTACCATCTCTTGCCCCAAGGCAGAGAAGAGGTTCGCCAACCATTTGTACTGTGTGGTTATCTCCAAATATTTAATTTTGTTACTTATATCCTTTTGCTTCTCACTGCCTCATATGCTCTTGAATCAGTTCAAAGATGGCGAATCTAACCTCTCTAAGCTATATCATGGTTGATTTTATCAGTTTAGCTTGCATGCTAGAAATTATTAATTTGGCAGTCAACTTTTTGATAAATTTGAGTTTGGTTGCCATTCATTTGGTCCATTTTATGGATTCCTCTTTTAGTTTATTCCATAATTTAACATGTAATTGTACACCGCAACTCATTCACCTGACATATGCACTGGCTCTCCCTCCCCCTCTCATCTTTCATATTTTAATTGATTTTTATGTTTTTCTTTATTTGTAAATATCTTTATTGTAACATAGTTTTCAGGGGTCGATCCAGCGCCAAATTGGGGCCGCTTTGCGGCCCCTTCACAAAATTCCGCGTCGCAGAAGCGGTCCCATTCACAAAATTCCCCATCGCAAAAGCGGCCCCATTCACAAAATTCCACGTCGTAAAAGCAGCCCCTTCACAAAAATTATAAAAAGGCAGCCTTTTCACAATATTTTTTAACCGCAAATGTGTACGCATCTACGCGGGAGCCTCTTCCTTCTTCCCCCATCTTATCTTTTTGCTTGCTGCGTGAGGTGTTTTTGCTTGAGAGAGTCAGAGGGGGGACGGGAGAGGGACACTTGTGATTGGTAGCTTGTTTTCAGGAAAATCCTAAATTTTACTTTGATTACGCAATATATATTTAGTATTAATTTGTGTTGAGTTTCAAAATCCAATTCTAAAATAACTTTACTTAAAATAAAATTATTTTACATGCTGTTTTTATATTTTTATTTGTTTTGAAGATCTTGATTTCCTTACATCGGACATGGTAAACGAATTTTTCGCATTTTTGATGTTTACTGTACCTTGTTAAGAGGCAAACAAATAAAATTTCTTATATATTTATTAACATCATTAAATTGCAAAAGTTTCAAACGAAATACCTACTCTGTAAGAACGTCGAAAGTCAAAAAATTAAACGCTGAATGCTGGTGCAGTATTATTTTGGGTTTTAATTACTTTTAAGTTTTTCAAACACATACATGGAATCTTTAATGAGTATTTCACTTCTGTGTTAAGAAATATGTGATATCTTTGAGTCTGTTCATATTGTATTTATTAGGAGTTATTACGTTCAGCAGCATGTGCAATTTTCATTGCTCTTAAAGTATTTGAGAGGGGTAAACAGGAAATCTGTTGTGAGACTTTCACCTTAAGAAAGTGTGCCTTGCATATGTATATTTGTAAAAAGCAATAAATGTAATGTATGTGTTAAATTACGAATAAAATGTTAAGGGTCTTACTTCCCCCCTCCCCCAGCGCATTTTCTCTTGACAGCTTTCAGGTATTCTTCAAGAACTTGCAATCACCCCTGAAACCTGTCTAGGGCTTTTCTATAACGATACGACAGCTAAAAATGCTTTAATGTAATCTTTTCCAAGAAAAAAATCACGAGAAAGTCTTTTTTTACAAAAATAAAGAAAATTCACAAAAATATTTTGCCTTTTCACAAAATGGGGACCCAAAAAATAAAACCTGGATCGACCCCTGGTTTTGTTGTGAATTTTTGTTCTAAGTTATAATTAGCTTTAATTAGTTCAGAACACATGTTACTGTGTTTATGTTGAATTGTTAAAAATTGAATTTCTTTATTGTTCAGTTTTGATTTGTCTGATTACTAATTGAATTTGAAGCATTTTTAAACGAATTTGTTATAAATTTTTATTGTAGAATATCTTTGTTTATAAATCTATAAACATTTATTGTTTATATATTCACAATATTTCTCTCTGCTTAATACATAGGTTATGAAACAAAAGATTACCGTATTGGGAGATTGTTTGCCCAGTCTCATTAAAACAATTCTAGCATTTCCATGTCCGGATAATTTTAAGTGTGCCTGCCAAATACTTAAAGTAAGTAATGTTAATGTCTGATTTTGTTAAAACGCAATTAATGATAACATTCAATTAATAAAAGATTTGCCTAACTATAATCAATATATTATCTTGGTAGAAGCACCTTAAAGAGGGCAGTTTATTTCAATGACTTTAAATTCTTAACAATTTTATGTTTTAAATATTTAGGTTGTTACTCAATTAGAGGTTACTTTTCCATATGATACTATTTTGCCTTCAAAGAAAAGATAGACCAGTTGTAAACAGCATGGCAGAAGATTTGCACTTTTATGGGTTTTTTCTCGAGTAAAAAAAAAAAATTTAACCTATATATTTTCACTTGGCATATCTTTGGCACCAATTTATTAGTTTCCTAGCCAAGCATGGGATTGATGTCCTCAAATGGTGCATTTCTTTGTCTGGAAGGTTTTCCTGAATCAAATAAAATCATCATTTGTATTAAGTTCAAGATAAAACTTGACTAGGAAGAATGAACTAGAAGTGAAAACGAACAACTTCATTTTGTAATGGGTAGAATCGGCGAGAACATGCAAGCAGTAAAGCGTTCTTGTTTATCTTATCTATTACGAAATGATCCGTTTCCACCTCGAGTTCATCTACAATCTCTCTGTGATCAAGCTTTATAGCAGAAAAACATCTAATTATTGATTAAAAGTAGCTATTACTTGACTTTTCACCATTTTTTCCTTTGTACAATTTTTATTTTCTCATTTTAATGATATATTTAACTTGCAGCTTGTTGGTGCTTACTTAGAAGATTATGAGCGTAGTAGGACACAAAATGTATCAGAAGCACGAGAAATGGACTCTATTATGTGCACTTTAAAAAATTTGGCAGCCAATCAAGAATATAATAGGTATGTTATATCTTTACTAATATTATAAAGAGAGAGGGCGGATTTTTGTATGTTTATATGTTCGAGGTCATCTCCGGAACCACTGCAACTATTTGAAAAATTCTTTCACTATATGAAAGGTGCTGTCTTACTGAGTAACATAGGCTATAATTTGAAAAAAAATCCAATAAATAGTTCTTTTTTTATTCAAATTTAGGCCCAAATTTCACGTTAATTGCCTATTATTGGCTATTAAAGGGGTGAAAAATTACTTGAACATATTAATATTATATATCGTTAAAAAGGGTAGAATTTTCTGCATTCTAAACAATTTATTTCAATGCTCTAACTTAATTACGGCGGGAGTAATTTGCGTTTTTAGCTCGAACTTTTTTAGGCTTAGTTGAAATTTAGTAATACTTTCTTCATTAAATCTATCAATAAAAAGTGAAGAAATTGTCCCACAGTTTTCTTTTTGACAGCATTGGAAAAAGCGAGATTTTTTACTCCAGATCTCTCTTGACCTTTGGTTGAAAAAATTAGCTTCTATCTTCAAAGGGAAAAAAGTTACAAGCGTTTTTAAATCCATTTCGAAATATATCATTTTGATTCAGGTTGTCAACCATTTTATTTTCGCGTTTCCATGGTTACGCTTTTTGAATCCTTTGCATCTGATTTCTTAAACTTATTTTATTTCATGTTTCCATGGTTACGCTTTTAAAATACATCTTTCGCATTTTAATTTCTTAAGAGTATTTTAATATCTGTCGTCCTTGTTTGGAAGGGTAATTTTGTGTGGTGTTTCTTTTCTCTTATTTAAGTTATTCTTTAAGTTATTAAGTTATTCTTTTAATTAATTGTTTAATATATGTCACTTGACACAATTTTTGTTCTCTAGGTAGATCGGGCAACGCAACTCTTAATATATAAAGATTTAAAAGCTACTGTTAATGTGATTTTATGCCTTTTTGTTTGTTTGGAGAAACATTAATTATTGCCAAAGAAAAAACATCCGCTTCACTCTCAAAAAGGCTGGGTACCGGTAGCATGGTCGCTTGGCACGTTAGGTGCTGAGCAGTTCAGTCTAGGATTATTGTTTTAAGGCAACTGTTAATGTAATTCATTGTTTTGGTGATTTGTATTGAAAGAAAAGAAACTTGATTTGTTTTTATCCGAGTGAAATGTATGACATTTCCTTCTTTTTTCTGACGATGATTTTTAAATGTTCTGCGGGATGTTTTTTTTTTTCGTTAGACGGATGGATTATGATAGCGTGGTTGCTGGGCAAGTTTGACGATAAACAAGAGAGCTGCGGAATTATTTTTACATTTGAAAGATATTTTTTGATGTCTTTTTTTGTTTATTTGGCAAAATAGTTAAAATTGCAGTAAAAACCGCTTTACTCGCTAAATCGAGTTTTAAAGCAACTGTAAATCTAATGATTTGTCAAAGTTTTATATTCCAAAGAAACTTAATTTTTTTTTTTTTTTTTTTTTGAAAAGGTGTGTACGCATTTTATACAAAGAAAAACTATCATTTCACATCAGAGAGGGAGGGGGCGTCAATTTTTTTTATTCAACAGACTTCCATTAAATTTTTAGCATGGGCATCGCTGTGCGGGTACTGCTAGTTTTTCATAATTTGGGATTAAAAATTTTTAAACTTTTCTTGTTTAGATTTAAGCACAAAATTTATGAGCAGCTTTTTTATTCTCTCTCAACTTGAGTAGGGAAATGTGGAGCAAAGTGAAATACTTGAGATAACTTCTTTTTTTTTTCCTCCAAAATGAACCAATTGGAAATTTGGTTTGGAAATAAAAGTACATAAAGAAAAAATGATACATTTTATGTATAATAAAACTTGCTTTGAAACTGAATAAATAGGTGAATATGTAACTGATTCAATAAATGATTTAAACTGTTTCACTTTGCCTTGCATGCACTTGACTAATTGTACAATACATTTAAAATAGAAATAAAATTAATATTAAATAAGTAAATCATTTCACAGAGGATTAGTAGGCTTCTAACATTTAAAATGTTAAAAATAAGAACTTTATCATTTTATAACAAAAACAATTTTTGACAAACTAAATATTACAATATGAGTCTCAATTTTTGAAAACTACTTGTATTATCACATGCTTTGATAGTCAGGGGTACCTTTTTCCTGATTATTAGCAGATGGATTGCGCTAAGAGCAGGGTAAATGTTGCACCATTTAATTTTGTCCTGTTATTTCACTTTGCCCCACATTCCCCTACATATTGTACCATTGTCATTCCAAATTAATGCATTCTGAGAATCAAGTGTCATCTTACCTAAATGTATTTTTATTCAATTCATATTCTGCCCAGTTGACAGCTTTTATTTAATCCTCATTGCAAATTAAAGCAAAACATTGAAAGTTCTCAAAATTTTACTTCACTAGCCTTACTAAGCAATTTAACAGTAACAGATTCAATATACATCAAAACAGACAACTTCTTTCTTCAAAACATTTTTCACGGAAAATGCATACATTTTCACGCATTTGCTATTACTAAAGAAACATTGAGCAGCATTACCTATGTTTTTCCTACTTTTATTTTCTGAACTAAAAGATTACAAGAAACATGGGAATGAAAACATTAAAATTAATGTTTACGCGAGCTATCTAATAGAATATTTACATCACACTTTTATCATTTAGCCTGATTTGTAATGTAAACTATTAAAAATTATGCTTTATTTGTTTGCAATAAATCAGTTATGCCCAACCTTATTTTGTCGAACCTGCTTTTAGGACCGCACCTCATATCAAAATCACTACAGCAGGCCAGAACACAAATAAAATTTCAAAATATTTAATTATTTTAGAAAAATATGGAAAAAGAAAGAAAATTACAAACCAATGATTGTTATCAATTACTTGATGTTTATTTTATTTGATGCTTCTGTTTTTCAGAAACCAATTTATTTAGCTTCAAATTTTACAACATCTTTAGGGGAAGCTGCTGTACCCACACACGGTTGTACCTACGGATGTTGGTCGGGAAATTCCTGGCATCGTCGAGAAGGATCCTAATGGGGGATCAACGTGTGTCACAGCCCTCTCCAATACCCCAGAAAGTTTCAACCCCATCAAACGAACATTTAAGATTCTATCACATTTTTTCGGTTATAGTAGGATCTAAGTAAAAAATAGCATGAGCAATTTTTTTTTGTTTGCGTTTATTGTATTATTAATTTTTGTCGTAGGTATGATTCTCTATATTTTGAAGGTTTTGTTTTTGATTCTTAGTGTTGTAAAACTGGTCCTGTCGATGTGACTGGCCTGCAAAACCAAAATGGCGTACCTTTGTACCCAAGGACAAAAAACCATGTATACCCACGGACAGCAATTTTAATCTCCTTGGGTCACACTTGAGTCTTTTTACAATGTGAAGTATCTCAAAATGATGCCTTGTCATCAACGTTCGAAATTTGCTTTTAACAATGATGATGAATTTGAAGTAGGGCTTGAAGATATAGTGTTGAAGTAACCCCCACCTGTTCTAGGATCTTCAGATTGTCAATCCCATCTGTTTTCGTTTGAAGTCGACTTTTATAGATTTTTGTTGATTTAATCTAAACTGAGTTTTTTATGATGGGTTAATTTTGGTTAAAAATTCAATTTGCTTATAAATTGAAGTTATTATGTAGGTACATAGAGAGCCATACTATTTTGAATCTAATTATTATTTTTTTGTTTAAAAACCTATTATTCATAACATCATTAACTCTCTTAAGACTAATAACTTTTTAAAGAGTTCACTAATGTTAATATTTGAAAAAGGGGAAAAAAACTTCAATTAATTTTCAAAGTTTAATTTCTGTTGCATATTTTATTTAAGGTTATTTTCAACGGATGTTTGAAGTATATCAACATACAATTGCTTATGAAAATGTACTGAATATAATTGAGTTCCTCAGACCTAGTTATATATTTTTTTATATGTCCATGGGTACAAAGGCACCTGTCCACTGGGTGAACCGGTTGTTGTACCACCGGACAAAAAAGATGGTTTTTAAGAAAAAAATTTTGAGGTTGAAAACTTTGATATTTTCACCTGACAAAAATTGCCAAATTAGATAAGCTGTAGATTCTGCCAGAAAATTTTTCCAATCGGTTATCCATTCCCAGAGACCAGCAAAAATTGAAAAGTAAATTTTGTCTGTGGGTACAGCAGCTTCCCCTACTAATTGTGCTTTTCAATTGATAAGCAAAACTGCGGACTTTGCTTCATGGACCGTACGTGGAGCACCATTGCAATAAATAATAGGTTTCTACTGTAGTCTTCAAATACTAGACTGCACACTCATAGTCACTATTTTCACTTTTTTTAAGGTTCATAATGTGGTACCTTTGTATCTCTTTTTATTTTTCTTTCTGTTAAAAATATTCATTAGTCATAGCAAATGCTTCTAATAATATTTTTAAATCTTCAACAGATGCATAAGAGATATGATGACTAATGTTATAAAACTAAGAGAAAGTGATTGGGGGAGAACAAATAATTCTGAAAGTTCTTCATATGAAGCACCTCCTTCAACATCACTCACAGTAAGTTTACTTAAATATTTATGAATCAAATTTTTGCTGAAGACTTATACGCTCATTGTTTTGCCACACCCATTTCACAGTCACTTTCTAGCGGATCCGTGCAAATACCCCCTCACCTCCCTTCTGCCCCGACCTTCCCATCAGGATTCTTGCTGAGGCATACATTCTTTCTTGAGTAGAAAGAAGCAAGGAACTTTTTGCTGTGTTGGTTAAGAGGGTAAAATAGGAATGGAGGGAGAAATGCTGGAGAGTGATGGTGGGTGCAATCGTTAGATATAGCTTTTGAAATCCGATTGCATCCGCTTCTGTTACACTCTCTCATTTTTATCTGCTATGCCATTCTACTGTTTAGACATTAAAACCTTTTTGTTGACTAAGATTTTCAACCCTTCTTATACTTTATTTATTTTTTATGAAGACTGCCACGCCCATTCAAATATGTTTATTCTATTCCATCCGAGTTAATTTAAGCCAACATCGTTCTTCAAATCTAGTTTTAATGCTTATCAGGTTTACCAAAGATCTTAATACATTCAAATTTATTTTAATTTGCTATTTTATTGTAACAGACATGTAAATATAGCAGATTAAAGATGCTTATCTTCTCAAATCATGACATTGTGTTTAAAACTTTTTTATCAATTTAAAAATAATCATTTTTATGCTAGTGCTTAAAATGACCATCAAAGCTCAAAAAGTTTTAGATTGGGTTTAGTTTTTTAATGATTTTTATAGAATATACCCAGCTGCTCCACAAAAAGGTTAGCTACACTGATAATGTCATTTTGTAATCATGGTGTCCAATGATTCAGCTTGTATTAAGTGTTTAATTATATGGAAGTTTTATAGCATTATATGTCACATCATAAAGTTTTAATGTC
The DNA here is from genome assembly GCF_026930045.1 of Uloborus diversus. Taxonomy (NCBI): domain Eukaryota; kingdom Metazoa; phylum Arthropoda; class Arachnida; order Araneae; family Uloboridae; genus Uloborus; species Uloborus diversus. The sequence continues at coordinate 121,916,476 of NC_072732.1, read as the reverse complement.
ACCTGATTTGTGGGCTATGGGAAAATGAAAGTGGTAAATGGAATTGATATATCTGTTAAAATCTTAAATAAATGCAAGCTTATTTTATTTATTCATTTGTTAGCATTTCTACTAGTAAAAAAAAACATTTATCTATTAATATTTGAAAGACAGTATAGTATTGATATAATTTCACTTAATGTAAAAAATATATATATATTCAAATTTTAAGTCTCACAATTTTTCCTCTTTTTTGACTTCAGGCTGTTTTCATCCTTGTTAATAACCTTCATTCTGTATTTTTTTCTGAAACAAATGATGGTTATAAAATTTTATAGTCTCAAAGTTTTTGCTGTTACAAGTTTTATTTATTTATTTATTTATTATTATTATTATTTTTTTTTTTTTTTTGAAACATGCCAACATTAAAACTGGTTTTACTGAAAACTGATATCAAGCCGAGGAGTCAGTCACCTTTCTCACCTTTAGTCACCTTTTGAAAATTTGGTTACTTTTAGTCACCTTTTGCAACTTTTGTCACCTTTCTCACCTTTCTTGAAATTTCTTAGGATTTTTTTTTAAATAATTAAATCCTTGAAAAGTATCTGAATGAAGTTTTAACAGTGAAATCAGGATTTTTTATTATTATTATTGCTTGCAATTGCACCCTATGAGCAGAACCAGTCTTTCTATCCCCCTTCGACCGTCAGACGCATTTTCCGCAAGTCTCGTCTAAACGCCATTTTATTTCCTATCGTGTTTCTGGCCATAGAGTGTTGTTCGACTAAAGTTCAGCTGTGCAATTTGTTTCTACACACTTTGTTGAGTGAGCGGTCATCGAATGCAAGTTGTCTTCCGTGTTTATCAAATGACGTCATCTGAAGTCTCTGAATCTCACGCTCATCTCTAGCCAGGCATGTTACTTGCTTGTTTTACTTTTACTGACTTCGAAAGTCGCGACTAAGCAGCCGCAAGAGGTTCGATTTGAAAAATGGGTGATGGGTTAAGGAGGCGTGCCTCGATGTCTTCTTTGAGCGCGGAATAGTGAAAAGTTTTGATTTGTGTTTATAGTTTCACTTTGTGTTTGCACAGAAATGGTTAATTTGGGTTTTATTTTTGCTGCGCAAGTGCGAAGTGAACTTAGTCTGTGTAAACATTTCTTAACATTTTCTTTTTTGGTGTGTCTCAGAGAATCTCCGAAATTTTTTTTATTAGGTTTCAATGCTTTATATGGCTAGTTCCAGTAAAAATAAAGCTTTTAGAAGCAGATGCTAGCTAAAAGCTTTATTTTATGTAACGGCGAGATTGATTTAATTAAAGTACGGTTTTAACATGGTTTGGTAATGTAATGATTTGGTTCTTCCACATTCATTTTAAAAAGCTGCTGATTTTATAATCCAGAGATTTTATATGTGGCGGTTAGTGTTTATTTATTTATTGAATTGGAACAAAAAAGTGCTGTAAACCTATTTGAAACAAAATGCACTACGACAGTATTTTTGATAAATGTGATATTATTTTCCTAGATTCAATAAGGAATAAATTTATGTTTTAAAAAAAAAGAAAAGAAATAAAAAAAAAAACAGCCAACCAACGCATCTGACAAATGAGTCCCGATTGAAAAAAAAACAAAAGTACCCTCACATCGTTATCTTTATCACCCCTATTTTTATCAAATCAGAAGAGACCATGACAGCATTCCTGCTTATTCGGCATTATTTTTTATTCCTAAGCCTGATAAGTTGGGGATTGTAAATTGACTAGGTCCAGTCTAGCTGGGCCCAGAGCCTGTTGCTGGTCGTCACTTTTGTATTTGTAATTATTAATAACTTGATTTAACACTACATTTTTTACCTCCCATGGACATGTCATGGAATATTTTCAGAGCTTGCTAAAAAAATGAAAAATAAATAAAACAAGAAAGCATACCTGCCAACTTGTACGGTTTGGCCGTACATTGTACGGTTTTGGTACAAATTGTACGGTTGTAAGGTTCTGTACTAAAATTGTACGGTTTCGCGTAAAATTTCCCCCAAAACCTAAAAATGGAAAACTTTCGTTCAAACAATCGAACGCGCTCAAGCCCATCTATCTACAATCGACCGGAGCCACCGCGCAATGCTTTTACGCATGGTGATCACGTGATCACTGAGCTTTCAAACCCAAGCTTTTACGCGAAGAAGAAATGCGCAATTTCAACGTACCATCCAACACTTTTCTCCTAGCCTCTACGCATGCGCTATTTGTTTATAAACGAGGGAAGTTGTTAAGCCCGCCTCCATGCGTCGATCGTGATTTTTAGCAACTCGTTGAGCATCCACTCCTGCCGGCTAGAAAGACGTGCAGCAATAGCGTAATCGGTGTTGCTCGCCTCGTGTGAATTTATTTTTGGCTTTTGCTTCCGTAACAGTGTTCTTTCTTTCTGGATTGAATTATCGTCACTGCCGTGAAATGGAAAAGGAAAAAGTTATAATCAAGTGTTTCTGAAATCCTATGCACAAGAAATCCCCTGCATAAAACAGTCAAGGAAAGGGCCCTCATTTGCGCTCTGTACCATTTGCAGTTGCGATATAAAAATTGCGCATGGTGGCAAAAGTGATATTAAGGACCATGTTGCAACTAAAAAGCACCAAGATTATATGGCAATTCAAGAAAAATCTCAGAGACTCGGGACATTCTTTAATCGTGTGGACGACGCTGCGGGAAGTGATGTCATACGCGCGGAGTGCCTCTTCACCAGTTTCATATTCGAGCATAATCTGCCTATAGCAATAGCTGATCATGCAGGGCAACTCTTTAAAAAAATGTTTCCTAAATGTGAAATTGCTAAAAAATTTGCATGTGGTCGGACTAAAACGAGCGCCATATTATTAAGGAGATGGCGTTAGAAGGTAAAAACTCATTAAGGGACATTCTACAAAAAACAGTGTTTACAATCTCTGTTGATGGTAGCAATGATTCGAATGCACAAATTTATCCTATTGTGGTAGTTTATTTCAACACTGAAGAGGGCAAAATAAAAAATTCTCTACTAGCTCTTCCTGTGCTATCTGGGCGCTGTACTGGAGAAAACATTGGGAAATTATTACTTGATACCTTGCAGGTAAAAAACATTAGTGTAGAGAACTGCATAGCTTATAGTGCAGACAATGCAAATGTAATGATTGGCGATAAGAAGGGTGTTGCTGCTCATCTTAAAAGCAGAAATGAAAATATCATTGTCATGGGCTGTGTTTGTCACCTTATTCACTTAGCTGCTGAGAAGGCAGCCAACTCCCTTTCTGTATCAGTGGATGACATTTTAGTCGACATATTTTATTATTTGGAGAAAAGTGCAAAGAGAAAAAAAGAGTTAAAAGATTTGCAAGACCAATTTGATGTGGAAAACCACAAAATTCTTAAACACGTGTGTACTAGGTGGCTGTCTCGAGGCAGGAGTTTAAAACGGTTATTAGAACAATGGGATGTACTTTGTAGTTTTTTTAAAAATCAGATCGTACAAGCGGATAATTCTAAGAAAAATTCTTCACTTGAATCATACCGAATTCCCTTGAAAACATCTAAGAAAAGCTCTTCATGCAGCAGTGAGCAGCCAACCAAAAAATTGAAGACAAATTCAAGTTGTGCTATGAATATGCCAAGTTCAAGTAAGAAAAGCACTGTATGTACTCAGAGTTATTTGACAAGGGAGGAACGATTACTTATGTTTTTAACTTCTGATCTGAACAAAGCTTATTGTTTATTTTTGAACTTCATGATACCAATTTTTGAAAAAACAAATGTAATATTGCAGTCTGCAGAACCGAAAATTCATATTTTGAATTCTTTATTGTTAGAAATGTTCAAAGATATTTTATGCAAATTTGTTCAGCCATTTGTTCTCAAAAGTTGTGTATGTATAACTGAAGTATGCTGAGAGATGCAACCAGAAAAATGACCAAGATTTGTTGATTGGTAGTGCTACCTTAAAAGTAGTTAATAAATTAGAAAGTAAGGAAAAACAGCAATTTTATTCTGATGTTAGACAGTACTTTTCTGCATGCTGCAATTATATCAGACTCAAGTTTCCGATTAATAGCGATATATTAATGCATGCTGAAGTTGCGGACATTGACAAAATTTCCCAAAAGTCTTTCATGGATGTGCATTATTTTTTAGATATCTTTCCAGCTATTAGTTTCAAAAATTCTAACGAAACTGAAGATGAGGCCAAAGATCAACTCCAAGCAGAATTTTGTGCTCTACAAATTGATGACTTACCACTTGAGGTAATAAATGAAGAAACAGTGGATAAAAAGTGGTTTGTTTTGGGGAAACTTAAAGCAGCGGATGGATCACTTAAATATAGTAGAATAGCTAGATTCATGTTGTGCATTTTAACAATACCACACAGTAACTGTGAATGTGAAAGAGTATTCAGCTGTGTGCGGAAAACAAGAACTGAAACCCGAAGTTCTTTATCAAACGAGAACTTAGAAAATGTTTTACTAGCCAAAAACATGCAGAAACAATTCTGTTATCAACGGAATTTTAATAAAGAGTTTTTGGCTAAGGCTAAATCTGCTACGTATAAACATTTAAAAAGTATGGAGGCAGAGTAATTTTTTTTTTAATTTGCAGTATGAGGTTGGACCAAAATTAGGTACCCCAGTACCTCATCAAGATATTGTAATTTTTTGAACATTTCTATTTTTAGTTTTCAATGGCCTTCTATGTTTTCTAGTACAGTTATGTTGCTTGTAATGTAATAAAAATGTAAAGGAAATTAGAGTGTTATTGTAATTTTGAATCATTGTAAGGTTTTGAACGGGAGATTGTAAGGTTTTCCAAGTAGACATGTTGGCAGGTATGAGAAAGAAGAAATTATGAACATTTTCAGGCGTATGAAATGATATTTTCAGTTTCATACTTCAACATCATTTTATTTTTGCATTGTAAGTACAATTATCATTTTGTTGAAGTCTGATTTTTCAAATTGGTTTTCTCAGTTATTCTCTACTGTCAAGACTTTTGATTTAATATTTATGCTTGGTATTTACTAAGAAAAAAGAAAGAATGCTGATAATTTTTCAACAAGCTAGAAAAAAGAGAAAAAAACAATACTGAATGTGATTGAATAACATAAATTATATGTTCAAGAAATGCATCATCTTGCTCTTTACTTCACAATTTCAAGCTTTATTATGTTGATTAAATATATATATATATATATATATATATATATATATATATATATATATATATATATATATATATATATATATATATATAATAAGGTTACATAGAGTTTACACTGAAAGTTTTTTGAAAATGTCTTAAATTTTTATTTTGCTTCTTCTAGCCCTATAATATTCATTTCCAAAACTAAAGAAATCTTTACAAGAAATATATAGGCTATTTTGGTAAAAGTCAGTAAAAAGGGATAATCCTTTTCTGTTTTTTGAGTTCTTAACAAATTGCTTTTGATCACCTTTTAGTTACTTTTTTGTCACCTTTTTGTTTTTCAAAAAAAAAGTACCAATTAGGAATTAATGATCTTTTAAAGCATTTGTAATCAATGTATTTAATTTTTTAGTTTATCTTAAATTAACCTAAATATTGGTGACAATTATTGATATTTTTTAAAGAATTATTTGATTAATAAAGGAGGTTTATTTAAATTAAAAATATGTTGTATTGGTATTTAATAACTTAAGTTGACATTCATTAACCTGGAATTTTTTTCTAAAAGCAACTGGAAAGCCAGGAAATGTCAGAGAATTTCATTTTTGAATTTTTGTGGCAGCCCTGATTATGTCTTAACTTTTGTATTAAATATGTTTTAAATTTTGTATTGTGGATTGATGCTTCAGTAGCTTTTGCACATGAAGCATTTATTTTTATAATTTCTTTGATTTCTTTTTAGTATCATCTAATAGAAGTTTCCTTTTGAAAACAAGAATTGAAACTTTCCATTTATTTATGATTTCTTTTTTTAACCCACAAATAAATCTTGGAACAGGGTAGCGACAGATCAGGGAGATCAGGGAAAAGTCAGGGAACTTGATTGATCAGGGAAATATCAGGGAATTTCGAAAAAATAATTAAAATTCAGGGAAAATTGGATCAAATGAAGAAAAAAAAAATTTTTTTGCTTTGCAAAATTAAATACCCTTTTTCACTGTGCATTTTACACCAATTATTTATTAAAAAAAGTTAAATTAGTTTGGTGCGATTATACACTGACACATGTTTGTTCATTTTTTTTCCCCTTACGAGGGATGAGATTTTTCCGGCTTTTGCCGGAATTCCGGCTTTTTCTGTTAGTTTTTAAAACTTTTCCTCCTTTTTTTGCCTCTTTTAGTCCTTATTTTTCTCAAAAATCGGAAAAAAATACGATTTTTTGAAATTTTTGGTCCCCGATTTCTTACTTGTTCTATTTTTTCCCCTTGAATCTTAATGCTCCTCGGTATCTGCCAAAAAACGTACGTTTTGGAATCAAGCCAACGACGTAAAACATGTGCTGCATCGAAAGTTGCATGCCTCGTTTGAGATTTCAATCTTTTTTGCATCCTGAAAGTATTTCAATTATTTTTGTTGTTGGGTGGATTTTTACTATGTACTACCTTATATCTGCTTATTTTATTCATCATTTCAATAATATTTTTATTTCTTTAATTTATTTTAGAAAAAAATGCAAAACTCAATCAAAAAATGTGGTTTAGCACCAACAGTCTCGAATTTTTTTTGTAACTTGGCATGGTTACTTTTTTTGTGTATTTAAGAAAGGGTAAAAAATATTTATGGTGAATCTCAAATGGTTTAGGCTTTACAACCTGTTAAAAGTTTTGAAATTTCATGATTAAATGAGGCAGTTGCAAGTTGTTCTTATTATTCCAAAATATTATTAGAAAGTTCTCAAAAACAAATTTTGGGTTCCAATGCAAGGAAAAAGATAACCAATCGTTTATATACATATATATTTATTTATTTTCAATTCTTACTATGAAAAGTAATGTACAAAGTAATGTAATGTACAAAAGTATGTCACAAAGAAATTTTAGGTTTTTCTCTGTTGTAAATTTTTACTTTACAAACAGATCTAATTTTAAAATTTGCTCTCACTCGTTTAACACTATAAACTCAAATGTTTTTAATGAAAAAAATTTATTTTTCTCTAAAAAATATGATAAGTTGACACTATTGTGTGATGCAGCCAAGATTGACATCTGGCTCCCCCAACCCTTTGTTCAAGGACTCAGGGGTTAGAAATTGTTGCCTCTTTTTCAAAATTTAGATTTATTTAGGAATAAACACCCTTGCAAAGAAATGGTACAATGCAGAAATTATACAAAATTATTACTCATACCTAATTAAATACGTATTACCTTTAAAACTGGTAAATTATACATTTTTTGTTGATTTTTTGAACATCATGGCTTTCAGGTTCTATTTTAATGCGGCTTTGGATATCATCCCTTTCACGATTTTATGTTTTTTTTATATAGCATCCGTTTTACGATTTTTTTGGGGGGGGGGGGGGATTTCCTCCTTTTTGCTCTCTGACCACTCTCATCCCTGCCTTAAGGCCAAGGTATTGAACCTTAAGTTATTAACCACAGTATGAACTTCCTAAGCTTCTGTGTCAGTAAAGTTGTTTATTTTACATAGTTTGAATTTTTCTGCTCGGCATTCCATGCTACGTAAAATGAACAACCCTACAGGCAAAGAGGAAGCCGTCATTAAAGACTTTGCTCCATTGCCTTTATTCATTGTCTTGAAGTAGTTAGTGTACTGTAATCATAATTTCAAGAAATTTTTTTTTTTAATTGATACTGCTAAGAGCTTAAAAGGTATTTTACTTGGCGTTTTCAATTTGATTGCTAAAATTGAATGTTAAATGAAAATCAACTTTGTTTTTTGCCATCTTAGTATTTATTCGCTGTCACTTTAGATTACACGAAGGGTTTTTTTTTTTTTTTTTCGACTTTTAAGTTCTTTTATTTTAAAAGAATATATACTATAAATTTTGAAATTAAGTATTTTTTTTTTTTTTTTTTCATTTCAATGTTGTTTGTTACAAAAGATTTTTTGACTAATAATAAGATCATTTGAAATTGAGTTGTGTACATAAGTAAATATGTTCACTATTTTTTAATAGTTAAAATACTGTATTCTTTTATTAAAACCTAAGTTCTTGATTAGAGAATAGCTCAAATTCAATATGACTGGTTGTTTATAGGTTCCAATTTGTATTATATAAATATGTCCATTATTTACATAAGTAAAATAATACTAAGTAATGTATTACTTCTATACCTTCACAATTACTTGTTATTCTCGCAGCAGCAACTAAGCTGCTTGAAAATTCAGTTCAAAATTATTTCCAAATAAACTTTTTCAGTTTTATCATGATTAGATATGTCTTTAAGTGTGATTTCAATAATTTCTTAGAATTCTTATATGTTAACAGGTTATTGGAAGTAAAGTATTTGTTTTAGGTTTCCTATAATATTTCTCCGTAGATAATTTAATATACTATTTTTACTAAAAAAAAAAGCTTATTTTCAAAATATATTTTTTTGATTAACAGCTTAAAATGTTTTAAACACTGCATTTTATTTAATATGCAATGGTTTTCAGGTATGGTAAAGGAAGAAAACCACTATCCATGGTAACGTAAATCAGGGAAATTCAGTGAACTTAATCAGGGAAAAGTCAGGGAACTTTTTTTCGCCATTCCTGTCGCCACCCTGTGGAATGTTTTCAGTGCTAAATTTTCTGTGTCCTCCCTCCCCCTATCCACCCTTGTTTTCTGATATAAAATGTATTGTTTTTCTTTGATTTTTAACAGCTGTGCACTTGAATTACGAATGTTATCCCAAATTTATTAAATAATTCTCAAACTAACAGTTAATTTTCCTCTAGATCCTTGATAGTGTGGAAAACAAGGTTAAAATACTTAATAATATTTGTAATTATGTATTTAGATGCAATACATTAGAGCAGGGCTACCTATATCTTATAGCTAGCAGATCCCTTTCATCGACTAACATTCAGTATGGACCCCTGTCATTAAAATTATTGGATACTTGTAGAAAATTCAACTTCATTGAATTCAGCATTTCTAATTAGAGGGGAACTTTACTATTTAAAAAAGCACTAAGTATGTATTTTACAGAACTTATTTAGAATTTCTGAAGTGCTGAAATCAAATTGAACAAGCAGAAATCATTTGGTCACAAAACCATTTAAATTCAAAATTGATCATTGAATTAATTGGATGAGCAACAACTTGTTTTTGCTACACAATTTTAATATATCAGATTTAATTTTGGTATTTTTAGTGCAATGTCAAGTCGAACATCTAGACCACTTCGGTATTTAGTAGTTTCTATAGTTTGCTACAGACCCCTAAGGGGTCTGCGGATCACAGTTCGTGAAGCCTGCATTAGAACATCTATTCTCAGGCTCAGATGGACCATTAAAGGTCCGCAAAAACAATGTGACTGTTCTCCTGTGATTCTTACCTATCTGCATAAAAAGAATTCTCCTTGCCAAAACTGATGCATAAATAATTAAGAAATTCATTAAAAATTTATAAATAGTAAATTTTAAAAAAAATCATGATTTTATTATGATTATTTACATGTGTTATAATCACAATAAAAATTTTAGTATTTGTATAGCTAGTTTTTCGAATTGAAAACTTCTGCTAAAAAAATGAAACCTTGCTGGTTTGCAAAACTTATTAAAGAAAAGTTAACCGTCGACGAATCAAAAAAAGGTATTCAGAATAAAATGATATCTGCATCACTTAAATCTTGAAAAAAGATTATTGTAGGGTCATTCCATAGTGACTAACGTAACATTCGCAGGTGATTTCCTTACTCTTTTTTCTTACTCCAGGAGTAAAAATAAATGTTTTTTGATTTAATATGCAGATTTAAAATGTACAAAGTGACTATTTTTCAACAAGAATTTGAAGCAAAATAAGCGCTGGCAGGTATTTTTTTGCCAAAAAAGGCATCGTGACTAACGTAACATTTTTGCAACCCTGAGAAACAATGCCTATGTTACGAGGCAAATTTTTCTGAAAGTTACGCAGGCATTTAAAATTGGCCGATATATTTGTAAGAGGTAAACAGTCTATTTTAAAAAATATACTACAGATTTATTACACATAAATCTTTTTTGGCCCTTAATGGTGTGTTTACAAAAAACTGTGTGTGACTAACGTAACCATCGGTTAACAAGCAATGAATGCATGTAAAAAACTTTTTGTAATTAATCGTTTGCTCTTATATTACTTTTACACTTTTAAGAAACCTCCTTTGTGCTGCATTATGGTTCTTTCTTTGCTTTTTTTCTACATTAGTGTAAAAAATTGAATGGAAGGATTCAGTTCAATTAACACAATTTGAATGTGCGAGAAAAAATAAACAAAAAAACTGCTTTCACAAACTGAATAACATCATTTTTGGGCTAATTAAATTCTAAATATCTCTCTTTTAAAAAGTTAACTTTATACAGGTTGATAGTTTCACCAAATTCTAGTATTCTGCCGATATACTAGTTATTGTCATAAGAAACACCGTAGTACTTTTCAACGGCATGTTATTTTTTAAGGTATACTGATTCATCGAACGAATAGTGTTTTGCATCCTGAATCAAAATGTAACATTTAAAAAAATATATTCAAACATTTTTGCAGAATGAATTTTAATTCCGGATATCACCGCAAATGTTTGAATTTATAAATGATTATTCTTGCATTTTCTGAATTATATGGCAGCAGTGCTTATTTTCACTCTATCATGCAACATCTTCAAATGTTTTCCAACGAGCTGCCATTACTTCATTTTAATAATAGGTGGAGATGTATTTTCTAAAAAATAGACGTTCTTCTTTGTTAAAACTCTTTCTATTTTCTTAATTATTTAGCTTGGATTCTTGTGTTGAATGCACGCACATTCAGCAGAGTACTCATTTTGCTTTACTCACCCTTTTTTTTTAATAATAATTCTTTACATTAAAAGTATATTTTTAAAGACATTTAAAAAAGTATTTTTCTAAATAGACAGAAGGTCTACAATGTAATATTACTGGTATTTTTCACCCTTTATATTTTTTATCAATGTAGAATGCCTACTTATTCAAAATTGTTCATGAAAATGTACATTAAATTAAATAAGTTTTAAATATTAGCAGTCATTTTTAAAATGTTGCGTTAGTCACATGCAAACTGTTACGTTAGTCACATCTCAAATGTTACGTTAGTCACACTAATTATTTTATATCTACTGATACAAAAATTAATATTTTGCACTTTTTAAGTAGATATGACATAGATGTAAGAAAATAAAAAGTGATGTTTGGTTCAATCATCTGGTTTAGTTTTTATGCAGAAAATAGTTCATTTTCGTGACTAACGTAACGTAAATATTTTCAGTGAAATAACCAAACTAATTAAAATACTTATCTTATAATGTATGCAAAAACAGGGGTCTGTCCAAGATTTTTCACAGGGTCCGTTTTTTGTGAAAAATTAAATAATTTTGTGAAAAATGAATAAATTTTGTGAAAAATCAAATAATTTTGCAAAAAAAAAATTTTTTTTTTTGTTAAAACGAAATTTTATAACTAAGAGATGGCATAAACTGCATCAATTAAACTTAAAGTTGAGTGCTTTCCTCTTCTATGTTGAGAATATCATTTTGGAGTGTTTTTCTGATATTTGGCGGGGGGGGGGGGGGCATCGCTCTCTCAAGTAGCAATATTTATCTACCATTCTACATTATGTTAAATTATACTACAAATATTTCTGTCCAGTATTTAAAATAATTGTAACAAAAAAAATAAATAAATAACATAAAATTCAGAATAGGGTTCAGCATTCAACTTTGTGACCCAAGACACTCTTAAAAAGCACAGAATTTCGTTTAAAACTTATAAATTCCGTGATTTTAACGAAAATAAAAAGTTATTTTAATTGTTTACCTCTTAACAAAGCGTAATAAACATCAAAAATCCGATAGCGGTTGCAAAGAGATCGCAATTCTCAAAGTGAAGGCATCAAAAGTATAAAAACGACTTGTAAAAGAAATATTTTTGATTAAATTATTTTAAAATTGCATTTTAAGTCCTATAATAAACATTTCATTAACATCTGTGGACACAGTTGAAGGAAAAAAAAAAATAAATAAATAAATAAAATACATAAATAGATAAAATAAACCATCTATTCAGCATTTTATTTTTTGACCTTTAACAGAAAATGGAATTTTGCTTTAAAAACTTGAAATGAGAGTTCTAACAGAAATAAAGAGAATTTCATTTATTTGCATCCTAATAAAGCGAAGTTAGCTCGAAAAAAGAACAAAATATGATTCTCCTATCGGATGTTAAAAGATTGCATTTTTCAAAATGTAGACATCTAAAAAAAAAAGTTAATTAAAAGAGTTTATTTAAAGTTAATCAGCCTTGTTAGCATTGAAAAATCAAAACCCATATAATTTTCTCCCAAAATAACAATTAAACATTGCACAGCACCGTAAAAACGCAAATATTGACAAGCCGACAAAATGATGAGAATATTTTCTAATGAAGTCAATATAAAGGTTCTACGCCAGACGCTAAGTGGTGATAGTTTTGAAGTTGGTAACCCTATCTGAAGCGATCATATTTTTTCCTCACCCTTACTATCCCTTTGCAGTTCTAAGTTCATTTCGCAGATATATATTATTATTGTTTATTAAATCATGAGTGGGGAGAAAAGTGCTTACCAATGCCTTTTCAGAAAAGTTTACAACAACACCGCTGCTAATTAGCTGTGATAAAACAAACAAACAACCATTATATTTATTTGGCAGTAGCAATTATTTATTGCTTGCAGGAGAAGGAGCATCGCAAGAGTGCCGATTTTTTTTCTTTCAAAATTAGTCGATTTTATATAAGCTGATCCCTCTAATTTGACTTCAAAAAAGGTTCCAAAAATTATCGGTTTATACACAGAAATATGCGGTTTATACACAGAAATATGCGTTATTTTGCTTTCAGATTTGCTCTTTCAATAAACAATTTGTGAAAGATCCGATCTTGTTTATCAGAATTTTGTGAAGGGTCCGTTTTGTTTGATCGGGATTTTGTGAAAGGTCCGTTTTGTTTGATCGGGATTTTGTGAAAGGTCCGTTTTGGTTGATCGGATTTTTGTGAAGGGTCCGTTAACGGACCCAAATATCCTCTGGCCAGACCCCTGAAAAAAAAAGTCAATTTTATTAGACCAACATCTAATCTTTTAGAATAAAAATAGCTCTTTTAAAAATTTGCAAAAAATTTTACGTTACACAAGAAAACTTAGACGCATGTTTTTAGCGTATTTTAAGCCTTTTCTACAACCTCGCATGTTTAGAGCTAGAAGAAAAATACCGAATGAAATTTTTGCAAACTGTTACTGGATTAATGTACTAGAAAGTATGCTGAATGAAATGATAAGTCACAATTAGGGCTTTGTTGAAAAAAAATTTCTGAGGTTGAGGTTGACATTTCTATGGAATGACCCTGTAATAATTTTTGAGAAATAATTTTCTTGCCTTGAAATAATTCAATTCATAACAAAAAATCCACAGTATTACATAGAAATACTAAAAAGTGTTAATAAATCATAGGATGAGCCAGTGATGTATGGACCTGATGGGAAACCTATGACACATGAAGAGCTAATGTTTCTGCAAAGTCAGTATGCTAGTAATCTTCCTGTGGATGCGGATGATTTTGAGTAAGTATCTTTTAAAGAAATTGGACAGAAAATATGCAAATTACTTTTCTAAACACCTAGTTATTTTAAAATTTGCCTTTATTAAAATCTGTTTTAAGAGGGGCTGTTTTTCAAACCATGGTTTTATTCTCTTGTCAGGGTTTGTAAGCTCCAGGGAAAGCTGGAAATATCAAGGAATTCATGTTGTCCTCAAAAGATCAGGGAAAAGTCGAATTTCATAAATTTGACCTTCAAACCTGGAAAACAAAAAAATGACCTGAAATATTGTACAGAGAGACATTTCTGTCCCCTTGGCTTTGTTATACTTTTGCGTCTGCGAGGGTTAGGTGCCAGAGCCATAGTCATTTCAGGGACCAAGGGGAGATGTTTAACCCCCCCCCCCCCCCCCCCACCTCCCACACTCGAATTTCAGAAGCATGTTTAAAATGCATTTATATATATTTTGTTGCTATCTTACAACAATATGTCTTGAGTTTGCACCATTTGTCTACCCCCTCCCCCACACAGACACACACACAAACAAAAAGTCTAAATGGTCTAGTTGCAGAGATATAAGCAAAACGGGTTCTCAGATTTCTCCGTGACAATGAGATCAAGTATAATAAAAGTGCTTAAAAAATAAATAGGATAAACTTATAAAATGTAAGTTACGTATAATATTGAAAGATTCTTAATGTGCAATTTATTGCTTTGATGGAAGGATATCTTCTGTGAAGTCGGGGGGGGGGGGGGGGTCAGGTATGCTTCCCAGAAATTTTTGAAGTCCTAAAAAACTCAGTTTGAGGCGATCTTTGGTGTCAGGATTGGACCCTCCGATACTAGCAATCTTGCACGGTACTCATTCCGCTGAGAATGGCTAGGTGATCAGAGAAAAACAACTTACAGTAACCGCTTTGTGAACTTTAAATCTGGGATATTTGTGAAAGGTCCGTTTTAGGGGTTCGAGTTTTGTGAAGTGTTCATAAGCAGACCTAGTTTCTGTCTAGATTGTCCCCTGAATTTTTTTTTTCGTGTCGACATGAACCCCATGAAAAACAATGAATAAAGATTGTACCTTATATTTGATGATGTGTATAGTTTTAAAATTTATTTCAGTCTGAAAAACATTGCATAATACTTGATATTAATGTGATTTTTTTTTCCTTCATTTGTCTAGTTTGTATGATGATAATCCTGGAGATGAAATGCCTGAAGAAATATCTGAAGCCTATGAAGTGTTTCTTAGAGAACATGCCTTAAGGCATTGAAGTCTTCACACGTGATTTCTTTTCCATTTTTATTGTAAATTGTTTCCTTTTGCACGGATACAGAATTGAAAAGAACTTCTGGATATAATCTCTTCATAGGCATATGGCTGGTTTTAATTTTCCCCAGAGGTGAAAACAAAACTTATGTAATCACTCATTTATTTCACTTATAAGAAACGTTAACTTCCATCCATGTATAGACTTCTTTTGGGGGTTGTATTTATTATTTCTTTTCCTATATTCTTTGTTTTTGAAAGCATTTGAATTTTTGAGTGGATATGTTTTAAGCATTTAGAGAATATTTAGTGTAACTTATGTTGTAACATTGGAGAGTTTTGAGGTTATAATGTTCCAGTTCTATGTCGATGTTATTTGTAAATCTATTTAGATATTACTTTGGATTTAATAATACATAAGATGAATGCTTGCCTGGGATGTGTCTGAGAATTCAGAATATTGCTATTAAATAATTATAGTTAGTATTTATGGTACTAAATATTTTTAGATGATATACAATTAAAACCGAGAAGTCTTTGCACCACATTTGTGGTTATGTACTATATTTAATGCTGAAGTTTTTGCCTCATAATATTTCAAAACTGATTTATAGTATATTGTCCGCATTTTCAACATGATACTAATTTCTTAAAATATTTCTTACTACAAATTTAAAGTTTTATTGTTCTTAGTAAAGTACACAAAAACTAGCATTACAATTTACTCAAAGTTTCAGACTGTCAAAAGCATAGGTAATAATCAAATGCTTTCAACTGCAAATCATGTGTAATTGCAAACATTATTTGCTGTTTGTTGTAGTTCATCAAAATTGTCTCATTTTTGTTGAAAATTACACATTTCTCTAGTGCAAAACATGTATTAGAGTTGCATACCTTAAAAGCAAATTGAAGCAAATATTTGTTATATGTTTATGTACTAGCATAATCTAGGAAAAATAGAAAAATTTATTTCTAGTGTTATGATGCCAGACCTGGATCTGCGTACCTGCAGTGCGGGGGGAGGCCCATATCCTTAAAGGGCCCAAAAATTTAGAGAAAAAAGTGAACAAAAACTAGCACTAAGACTTATTAACATTGCAAATATACATTGCTGGCCTCTGGAAGGAGCCATATAGATTTTGTTTGCAGTTGGGCCCAAAATTTATAGATCCAGGTTTGTATGATGCCAATGTCTTACCATCGCTTTTTCGGTTTTGTGACTTAAAATTTGTCTCAAAGAAAATGAGAGCAACCAACTAAAACGAAACATTTTTTTCATTTACAGTTCTGAAATTTTATTTTTTAAATAAATTCATGACTGTATATGAATGTTTGGAAAAAATTTTGCACTGATCTTTTTTTTTTTTTTTTTCATTCTTACAACTAAGCAATCAATTAGCGAAGTAATTTAACATTTAAGTGTGTCATTATTAAATGTATGTTTCAAAGTTTTAGTCTTGGTGGGTGTAAAAAAATGTGGTATACTTAGTGCATTATTTCCTGGATTGTGTTTAATATATAGCTTTATACCTTTGATGTTTCAACTAGTGTACATTTGGCACTTTGTAGTTGCATGTTTGTTAAGAAAATTGTGGCCAAAACATGTTATTTGTTTATTTGAATGAACTATATCAATTCGATATTTTAATATCCCCATGTCACACAGAAGTGAGCAGCCGTTCGAGTCATGGGGAAGGACATTTCTTTTTATATGATAATTATATTAAAATTATTTCACTAAAAACATATTATATTGATTATTTGCTATTTGACATTTTTATTTCAACTTTAATTTAAATGCATGTTTTGAATTATGCAACATAATTCAAGAATCTTAAATTCTGTAAGATGGTAGTAGAATTACTGATTTTAAGTATTGGTAATTTGTTAGATTATGTTAATGCATATGTACTAGCATTGGTTGTAAAGAGTCTGCTTCATGCTTTGTTTATAAAAGCTCTGCATCATCACTTTAAAGCATCCATTAGTTTTTAATACTATTACCATTCTCATTAGCGGTTTTAAAACTCTGAATATTTAATCATTGCAAATACTTTGCAATACCTATTTTTAAAATTGTTTTAACATATTAATACTTCTTAATCATCTTTGGTTGAAATCAAGTTATAAATTAAAAAAGATGGTATGGTAGCCAATTTTTAAAATCTCAAAATTTAGTCTAGCTCCATGAAACTTATTATCAAGTGATCTTTCTGTACATAATAAGGCAGAAAAAAATTGCCTCTAAGTTCCACTAGCTATTGAGCTAAAAAATAAATTGTTATCTTTTCTGCCAAACAAATTTCATTGATAAAGACTATCTCACTGAATAGCATAAACTTCTGTTGTTTTCTGTAAGCATAGAATTTCCTATTAAACAACAAAATTGCATTTACAGCAAATTTCCCATAATTTCTTTCTTATTTGAAAGATATTGTTTTGTATGTTTTTCAATTGTAAATTTAATGTTTTACCTGTACTTGTCTTAGCAGATTTTTTTCCTACGAATTATTGAAACATTTTGTTTATCTTTAATAATTTTAAAATAGTTGAATAATCTCAGCACTCTCCAAGGGTTTCCAATATCTTTTTCCTGGTGTAATTAAAAAAAAAAAAAAAATCTTTTGTAAATATTCTTCCTAAACAGCACGATGTTGCATTTATGAAGATTTACTTGTCATACTTAATTTATTATATTTTACATATTTTCTTGAGTTATTAAATAAAAATGGTATTTTACAAGAAATTATTTGTTAATTATTTACTATAAATGAATTTTTTCCCTTCAGATATCATTAATTTTGTATCAAGTTCATTAAATAAAAACAATTTTAATTTTGTCTCTTGATATTTTTTGTACAAAAATATTAATTTACCCACTTTAGATTGGTAGCTGTTTGCAAAAGTTCATCTATAAAGTGTTCTATTTGGTGGTTATGCTGTTTTATTGTTTTAAAAGCTAACTTAAATTTTGTCTAAAAGTGAACACAGTGTATCCGCACACCTGGAAAGTCATGGATTTCCACCATGATTAAAACCTTTCACAGAGTCAAGATTTACAATAAGAACTGCTGAAAAATCATAAAAACTGGCCATTGGTATGGATTTTGAGTTCTAGATCGTAATTACTGAATATTACAAATCAAACGTAAAATGTAAGAATTTTATCTGCTTTTTAACTCATGTACTCGTAAGTTCCAATTATTTTGCACATTTTGAAATCCAATTACATCCTTTTCTATTAAATTCCGATGAACATTCTGATTTCCAATGAACAATTATAATTTTGGGTTTATAATTATTTAAACTATTGTGTTTTATATTCAGGATTCGTAAGAGTCATGGAAATCCTGGAAAGTTCATGGGAAAAAAATTAACAAATTTTAAACCTGGAAAAGTCATGAAAAATTAATATTTTCATTAACATCCATGGAAATTTATTTGAAGTCATGAAAAAATGTCTTGGGGGGAGTAATAAAGTAAAAGTGGCTAAATGAACATGAGTTTAGGGAATCCTTTTGCATATCTTCTGTAACATCTGCCTGCCTTTTTTTGTAATGTGATTTTATGGCTAGGACACCACTAATTTTTAATTCCCCATTATTTTCAGCACTTCTTATATGATATTCTGTGGTAGTGGACTTGCACAGTCTTGATTTTGCCGCACCCACTCAAAGTTTTTGAGTTAATTTCACCTGCTCGTTTAAAAAAAGGAAAAGCATTAGACCGTAGCCGGGCTTCTATGTCATATTTGCCCCTGCTCCCTTATAGCCTCGCATTTGGGTGTCGAATAAATATAATTTAGACCAAATTTTCAGCTCTTTATCTCAAACGACCATAGAGTTTTTCAAAAAACCTGTTTTTCTGATTTTAATTTCTTTTCATAGTAAAATTCAAAACTAATGAATGTTAATTTTTTTCCTTATTCTTATAAATAAAATACATGAAAAATTATTATAATCATAACTTTTAAACAAAAAACCGATATTTCGCAACAGAAATAAAATTTAAATATTTTTTTTTTCAATACTTTTCTGAAAAGTCACTCGCCAAATTTTGTCAGAAAATGTCTTTTATACTCCTTTACACTCGGGGAATTTTTTCGAATTTTATAAAATGGTGGAACAATACAAAAAAATTTAAAAAGGGATTTTTTTTTTCATAATTTTGCTTTTAAACAAATTTAAATATATTATATAAAGTAAAAAATCCAGCTGAGTAAAAAAGAAACTCCTAAAAAGTAAACTTTTTTATCAAATACTATCCTATCAAAGAAAATCATAAAAAAAACTAAGAATCCTCATGAAGTTATTAGGAGTGTAAAAAAATGATTAAAGAGTTTTTAATAAATATTATTCAAATCTAAATTGTACATAAAGATTATATAATTTGTCCACATTTTTTTGAATGATTTTTCAGTCTGGAGCCAACAGAGAAAAATTTCGAAAATAAAGTAACTTTTTTACACTGTTTACATACATTTTTCAAATAACTGACATTAAATATAAAGTTTTCAATAACTTTGATTTTTTCCCCCTTCACTGGCTTCATTCACAATGACATTGACTTTTTCATCAATGAACAGATGACTCAATATTTCACTACATTTTTTTTTTTTTTTTTGCCAAATATCAAGCATGAGACAGAAAATATGATTGCAGCAATGTGTGAGCAATATCCGACAGTGCGCCCACCATTAGCAGCTTCGACAATATTGAGTAATTCCAGTGACGTCATTCTTATCTGACTGATAACCAAGAAAGCAACGATATGTTTTTAACTTAATATGTCGCACTCTCACTTGTCTCGAGTAAATATGATACAGCTTGATACATTTGATTTTGACATATATTTTCTGTTTCATGATCGATATTTGTCAAAAATAGCCTGCCGAAATATTGAGTTGTCTGTTCATTGATGAAAAAGTCAATGTTGTGAATGAAGACTGACAAAGAATGACCTTACTTAAAAAATCATAATAAATTGTTGAAAATTATTATATCAACTGTCAGTTATTTAAAATAATTATGTTAAAGGTGTCTATAAATTATAAGTTAGTTTAATATTCGAAATTTTTGTCCTTATTGGATCAAGACTAAAAAATGATTCCCAATAGCATGGACAATTATATAATTGTCTTTATTTACAATTTAGCATTGGATAATATTTATTTAAAAAATTTTTAATCATTTTTTCTTTTTTACATTCCTAATAACTTTGTGAAGGATTTGTTTTTTAATTTCTTTTCTACTTAGCAGACGATTTTTTACTACCTTAGTTCAAATGAATTTTTTGGCAATAAAAAATATTATATTTGTTTAAACACAAAATTATGAAAAGAAAAAATCTTGTAATTTTTTTTTTTTCATTGTTCCACCATTCAAAAAAAAAAAAAAAAAATCCCCGAGTGTAAAGGAGTATACAAGACATTTTCTGACAAAATTTGGCAAGTGACACTTTCTATAAAAGCATAGAAAAAAAATATTTAAATTTTACTTCTGTCGCCAAAAATCGGCTTTTTGTTTAAAAACTAAGACTGTAAAAATTTTCATGTATTTTATTTATAAGAATAAGGGAAAAAAATACCATTCATTAATTTTGAATTTTACTATGAAAAAAAAATTAAAGTCTGAAAACAGGTTTTTTTTTTTTTTTTTTTTTTGAAAATTTGGCCAAATTATTTTTATCTAACACCCTTAAGTGTGAGTCGAAAAAGCAAGGACAGATTTCACATAGAAACCTGGCTATACCTATACCTTTTATCAGAGTTTATCTTAATTTGTTGAAGACTTTAGAAAATAAAGACTTAAGCCAGGCGATAGATCATAGAAATGGGGAATTCTAAGAGTCAAACATTGGTGGCTAACTTGTAGCTTGCAAAGCTGATCCATGTTGCCAGAAGAAATATCTGGATTAGAAAAATGAATTAATGAAAATACTGACAAGTTACTTGGGTGATTGGGAGCACTGTTGACACCAAAGAGCAATAGTTTTATGAAGTTGAATTTATTATTGGAAACTTAGTATTGGTTCATTCAACTTATATCCAATTCATTACTATTCTGTCCTATTTATAAAATATTTTTTACATATTTAAACATCAGTATATTGTTTCACTATATTTTTACTTAAATTTATATGATAAAGACAAACAAGAATAGTCTATTATTTTCTGCAGTGTGCATTGATTTTTTTTCAGTCACAAGTAAGTTCTTTAATGAGATTGTTGCATTCATGTAAAAGTTATGCTGCAGTTATTGAGTGTTGTAATCCATTAATCATATACTGACCTTATTTTGTACTTTTTAGTGAGAATCAAGCTTATAGATGTAGTCTTTACATAAAAAAAACATTTATATTTTATCGGATCTTTTGGATTCTCACTTTCGTACCAACCCTATTTAGAATTTACCAAGCACACTCGGAAGTTTCCTGATTTGTTCAAGTGATGCATACATTCCTTTTCCTATTTTATAACTGAGATCGAGGTAAAAAATATATTATTATTTTTATTTGAAAGTGATTACTTAGAAAATTTTAAGCAACAAAACTGTTTGCTTACAGTTGCTATCAGCACACAATGACAGTTATTTTCTTATTAGTAGGCCTTTATGAATATAATCAAACTAATTGGTAGTCAGTTAAAAAAAATAAAATAAAAAAAAATACAGGGAGAGTAAGTGAAACTTAAAAAAAAAAGGAGGTTGGAGTCGGCATATTTTCGATCAGCACACAATGACAGTTATTTTCTTATTAGTAGGCCTTTATGAATATAATCAAACTAATTGGTAGTCAGTTAAAAAAATAAAATAAAAAAAATACAGGGAGAGTGAGTGAAACTTAAAAAAAAAAAAAAGGAGGTTGGAGTTGGCATATTTTCGAACGACTCCGGTTCCTTTACCCCAAAATCAGTCCGACTCCACAGCCCTGGATTAAAGAATGATAAATTGAATAAATGTAAGCACTTATTTTTTAAACTAGTAAAATGTTTAATTTATATTTTTAATGCTTCATGTAACTAGAATAAACAAAATGTATGATATATTATTTTTAGAGGAAAAAAAAAAGCATCATTACTAGAGTTGATTGGTTTAAATTGAATTTCAGATCATGAAATGTCACTAGTCAAGAAAAGAAAAACTTCTCAAAAGCTGTATAAGAGTCTAAGTAAATTATTGCCCTATATTTAGAACACCTTCATTTGCGTACATGCATATATATGTAGGACACTGTGGTTACTATTCTTATCTATATATATATAAAAATGGATGTATGTTTGTGGGTATGTGTGTATGTTTCTTATACAAATCCACAGTTTTCGTCGGATTTCTTCCAAATTTGGCACAAAGGTAAATTGTTGCTCAGGATATAGGCGGGTTTTTGGAATTTTAAAAAGACCCAAAAAGGTCTAATTTCATATTTTGAGTTATAAAATTACTCTTTTTTGCGCGAACGAATTTTTGTATCGTTATGAATTTAATCTAAATAAAAAGCCCATAAAAAACTGACCTAGATGAAGTTTCTTCAAAGATTTACTTTAATCGTTAAATTTGTGAACCTTGGTTCAAAGCAAATGAAAACGGCTATCAACATATAACCACCAGGAGCTATTTTAAATGCAATCAATACAAAACGTATCCTGAAACGATGGCCGTCAATGCTGTTTAGCGATAAGCGTTAAAGCATTGTTGGCGAGAAAGCCGTAGATATAAGAAATGATGCTGTACATCGTTTCTTAAACTGCGACCTAAGAAGCCCCGGGGGTCCATTGGTGCTACTTAATTTGAGTGCTACCGTTGGATTACAATTTTTAAATATTGAAGGGTTGCGTGCAATTTTTGATCAGTGTTTTTCCCGTTAATAGCAGAGAAAATACAAACATGAGTAAGGTAATAATATTGCATTCAATATTGACGTACAATCTTTGACTGTTTCAACATTAGACTGATTTTATTTAAACCAAATCTATTTCATCCTTACAACAGAAATTTAATTTAATGTTCTATGATCCTCATGAAACCAATTTGCAATACATAAATTGTCTTTATACTATTCTTTGATTTATGTCGAATCTTTAAGTAATTCGGTTCAACTATAACCGATAGCCTAATTCGGTTTAATTGAAGTCTCTCCAGGCTGTCAAAGAGCAGGGGTAAAGTTACTAATAAAGAAACTAAATTGCAAAATAATCATAGAAATGCACAATAGCGCATTCGGAATTTATCTTTCAATTGGGAGGGATGTGGTCAAGACTTTCCTTACATGTATCTATATATATATATATATATATATATATATATATACAATATATAAATGTATGTATGTTTGTGAGTAGTGTGGGTATGTGTGTATGTTCCTTATAAAAATCCACAGTTTTAGTCGAATTTCTTCCAAATTTGGCACAGAGGTAAATTATTGCTCAAGAATTCATATAGGCTGGTTTTTAGAATTTAAAAATGATCCAAAGAGGTTAAAGTTTATATTTTTAAGCATAAAAGGGCTGTTTTCGACATAACGAATTTTCATATTGTTATGAGTTTGGTCTGAATGAAAAGCCTGTAAAAGATACCCTAAATCAAGTCTCTTCAAAGATTAACTGTAATCGTTAAGTTTGTGAAAATTGGTTCAAAGCAAATGAAAATGCTCAGCAGCATATAACCACCAGAAGATATTTTAAATGCAATCAACTCAAAAAGTATACTTAACAGGGGCAGTTAAGGCGATTAGCGACAAGCGTAAAGCATGTGTGGCAAGAAAGCCGAACGGAAAAGAAATGCTGCGGTAAAGCGTTGTTGGAATAGCATCCTGCAAAGCAGGAATGCATTTTGACCTTCGACGGTTCTACTTGCTTTGGTAATTCCATAGCAATAATGGTAAAACGAAATTATAGATCAGTATTTTCCACATGAACAGCTCAGAAAACACCAAAATTATTTCGGTATCAATAATTTATTCATTATCAATTTACAAGCTTCAACAATTTAATGTTGGATGGTCCTTAAAACCAATATGCATATGTTCTTTATATTATTCCATGGTTTACGTCGGATCTTTACATAATTCGGTGAGCTGGCGGAATATTTCATGTATTTCTGCTTTAGCCCTGGCTAATGGGCGGTAATTTACTGAATGTAAGTTTACTCGCTGAAGGCTAACAAAGAACAGGGGTAAAAAATACTAATTTCTCAAATAAATTGCAAAATAATCATATTTGTGCGCAGTAGCGTATCTAGAATTTGTTTTTTCAAGGGGGAGGGTGGATGGTCATGACGTTTCTTACATGCACATAACTACCATACTAGGATTGCCATTGTATGCTAAAATTGAAGGTTGTGCACCTTCTTTATCTGCAAAATCACACGGAAATATAATTTGGCAGAATTCATAGAGTTTGATAGAGTTGGAGTTTTAAATTTGGAAAAAATGCAAGTAAATATTAATTTAAATTTAAACTGTTTTAAACTGCAAAAAATTGCTACGTGTTTTACATAAACAAATTTCTTCGTTTGGAATTTTATATTACCTAAACGCTCGATTTAGGTCGTAAACGTAATACACCTGACGTAATCTGACGTAATACACATCACCTGACGTAATACACATCACGTAATACACCTGATGAAGCATCTTCTCCAACTAGCAATAATTTTAAATCTGTTAGCGGGTATGATGCAACTTTTGACACAGATTACTATTGAAAAAGGCATGATGAAACATTGCGCCACAATATGAAGTTTTTTTCTGCATCATGAAATAAACTGAGCAAAGCTACATTCCCAATTACAAAGCTCAGTTCGATAGCTGCTATTGTAAACAATCGAAAAATTTTGGGAGTTTGTAGCTACCACTAAACATTTCAACCGTCATTGAAGAAGTGCTGTGAGATATGAATGGAAAGTTATCAGGGTAATAGCTTAAATTCCCTTTAACAGTATAGGGATAAGGTGAAACGCTTTGTTATCTCACTTGTAACCATAATGGACCTTTTTCAAACTTCAAGAGATTGCAATCTTCAGTGAGACTTCCGTTTTCTATCACGAACAACAACTTATAAGAGCAGTCGATTAATGCTGTAAATGCTTTTCAGATGTAACTATTTTTTGGATATAGATAGCTTTATGTTACTTGCTCGGTTGGTTTCACTCACAAATGCAATACTTCTTGCTGCTGGGAGGGGAACTAAGTACTATACTTAGGAGAAAGTTTTGAGTTAAATTTTTGGATCAGAAAAACTTGAATCATTTAAGTTTTAAATTTTTAGACTACGTTTCAAAACGAGAAATACATTTCGTTTGCTTTTAAGCTGTGGATAAGGGAAACAAAATATGCAACAAGCATCTGTAAAATATAAGCAAAAGATTTGTCCATGTTTAATACAAACAAGAGTTTTTTTTAATTTCATGGCCTGCAAATAATTATAAAAAAAATCTGACACGAATAGTGACCAAAATGCGTACTCCTACTTCTTTCTCTATCACGCAGTTTAATTAACGGTTTTAAAATAGTTTGTCCAATAAGTTCACGTCCCCCTACTTCCATTTTTATTGTTTTACATAGCTTAAAATAATAAGTGTAATGTAGTCAGTGGACCCATTCACACCTATCACGAACACTGTCTCTCTATAAATTAAATTTTTGGTGTTCTCTAAGGAATACTCTGTCTAAAGCAACAAAACTTAAATACGTGCTCTCTCTACCTGCATCAGTGTGAGATATCATGTATAACATTTACGGCAAGTATTAGGTTTTAAAAATTTGAACTAGAACCTAAATCTTGACAAATTTCAAATCGTTACAATACATTAATATTACTGTCTAACTATCATTTTTACCTACGAAAATAGAAATTTGACGTCAATATAAGAATAAAATGTAGCTGACGTGCTTCTTTTTAGGCAAGTTACACTTATCCAATTTTACTCTATGGCATGGCACTAAATCACCATGGAAAGAGCGAGCAGACACATTTTGTAAAGTTTATAGTAAGTTTTATAGTAAGCAAACTTTTTCTGCGAAATGTGCTTGCCTGAAAACATACAAAATAATCTATCACTTGAGACTTTCATTCGAAAAATACCACAAAAAATCCGTAAAAGGGAGTGTTATCGTCTGTTAACAACACAGAATGAATTCTTTATTTTCTGATCGGTATACTGTCTGTTTAGCTTTTGGACATTGAGAATGATTTTAAAATAATCTGAAAATATTGTAACTGTGTCCAAGAAGACTATTTTGTATATATTTGTGCCTGATAATAGGCATTGACTTTTTTTTTTTGTTAAGCTCAATACTCTTTCTTAGGAAACATTCAATGATTTATTTCCGAATAAAACGTACGTGAAGTACTGTTGCATTTTTTAAAAGTCTTGGGGAAAGTAATACCTACAAAGGCGGCACAACGCTTTTCTTTCGAAGCATCACGTAAAAGGTTGTCCCACAAGATGAGCAAAAGATAATCATTTGTCTTTGCATTAAGACAATTTACGAGTATGTACCGCCCGTTTGATTTAACCTCAGACAACGTACCAGTGGACACTACAGAGCCCAAACAATATTCCTCATACTTTTTTGCTTTAAGTTGATGTTACTTTTTCGGCAAATGCTTGATTTTCTGTGTTATTTAAAGTATTTTGAAGATTTGAGCCTAGAAAGCGATGTGAATGTAATTTTCTACTCTCATTTAGGTCGAATTCATTCATTTGATTATCCAAAAGATATGTTGCATTGAAAAACACCCGGGCAACGCCGGGTAGTAAGCTAGTAAAATATAATGCGCACTAATGGAAACTTGAATGAATTGCAACTAATGTGTGACCAGATTAAAATCAACTGTCGTTTTATGTGTTTTAAATATACATACTATGTGTTCCCATTTAATAAATTTTTGATATAAAATAATACTTTATCATATTTTACTCTGTTATTGATATTTTCTCATAAAATACAATTTCACTAAAAATAAAATTTTGGACAGGACAGTAAAAACCATGGTTTTTACCTTAGCATACCTGCCAACCCTTCCGTTTTTGACAGAAGACTTCTGTTTTATTCACTAAGCTTCTGGTCGAAAGGCAAAATCTTCTGTTTTTCTCATTTTTCAGCTAATTCGTCCTTTGCATAATTTTTATTCCACTAAACACAAAATTTGCTTCTTTTGGTGGTAGTAATAATTCAAACAAAAATATGTTAAAACAGTAAATTATGCTTAAGTGGGCAAAATATTTCCACATTCGATTTTGTGATCCTTATGATAAGTTACTTCTTTTAAGACAGAAAAGTGACTAATTAGTACTTAAAAGGGGATTTTTTTTTAAAACTTTATGTTTTGAAACATTTTTAAAAAGTAGTTACCGGCTTTGATGTTTTCATTGTGTTAATATCTCTAATATATGCATAACGTTCCCACTCTTATGATTGAAATAAGATTGGTATGAAACCATGTCGGGAACACCAATTTATGTGTAACTGGAGAGAGCTCTACTTGTCTAAGTGATCCCGCTTTTTACCATTCAGCTGAGATATATAGCATAGTATATTCAGCAAAGTATACTTCCTTTTACAAAAAAGGAAGTATTGTATTCGCAAAAAAATTTTCACTCAAAAATCGACCTTAATTTCTATTTTACTCAACTCCGAATGAATGTTGAATTTTTTTTTCGACTCGACCACACGTGGTGCCTAAGAACGTATAGACACGCGAAATATCCATTTTGACGATTCCCGAGTTAATTACGAGTTTTTTCGTGACGTCTGTATGTGCGTATGTATGTCGCATAACTCAAGAACGGTATGTCCTAGAAAGTTGAAATTTGGTACGTAGACTCCTAGTGGAGTCTAGTTGTGCACTTCTCCTTTTGGTTGCATTCGGGTGATTCTAAAGGGGTCTTTTGCCCCTTTTGGGGGGGAAATCAGTGTTAATTTCGATGTAAACTCAAGTGGTGTTATAATTTGGCGGACACTAGGCGATATATCACCAGCATTTTGATCGCCAAGTTTTTTCGCCAATTTGGAGGCAAATTTGGCGATTTTAAATTTTTTTTAAAAAATCTGGTTTCAATTTGGTCCCTGTTGGTGATATTTAGAGATTAAACTATTGAATCACATTAAAAATGCCAATAATGGGGAAATGACATTAAATTGGAGTTAAAGGAAGTCATGTGATGCACACATCAGCTCGTTTAATAGTTGTTTAACAGCTCTGCTGCAGTACGATTACAGAATCAGTATCTCCACAATACATATAAATGCATCTCTAAGTACCACACTTTTGGTACATCTAAGGTGCATCTGCGACAATGTTGTTGGTGTTTCGGTCCGCATTTTCCGTTTCTGAAGAGCTGGACTCGCATCTGGATTGGTCGACATTATCCAAGGGATGGAAATCCACTTTCATGTCTTTGATGATGTCTCTAACTTTGGTGAGGAACTCTGAGTTGACTTTAGGCTCTCGTGACCAGACGTCTATGTTCTGGATGCTCCCGAAGAGAACTGGGTCACATCCCCAGATGACTGCGAAACTTTCGTAGTCTGTGTTGACTACGCCGAACGTACTCAGCGTGAAGTGAACTATAGGAAAATTAAGTGGTACTGCATTATTCTAAAATTCTTTATTTTTACTAATAATAATAAAATAGTAAGTGTGTCTGTCTAATTCACATGGGTTCATACGGTCAGTATTTTCGTAAACGCTGGGATAAGTTTCTTCTGACTTTTTATAGTGTGAAAATTTTTAACCTTTGTCCATTTTCCTTTCTTTGACCACATTCTTATTAACTTACTTGGTTTGGTTTTGTGGTTGAATTTTGTGATTGATTTTCAACTAACTTCACGATGAGCTAGAGACTTGAAATCTTGAACGAAGTTCAGAATCGGATGACAATGCATGAAAATGAGTTTAAAATGTTCCAGTGTTCGAAATTTCATAAAGCTATGAAATTGCGTAAAAAAGCTCTTTTCGTAATATTGCGTAAAATTGCGTAAAAAATATGAATAAACTACTGTATTGTTTCGCGTTTGGTATATTTTGAAAGCCCGTAAAGAAACTATCCCGTATGATATTAATTCGAAATGTGTATGAGGCAGTGAGAAGCAAAGTGATGTAAAGGCCAAAACTAAAAATTTGGATATAATCAGTACAAATGAAAAGATAAACTTTCTCTGTTTTAGGGTAAGAGATGGTATTAGTAGCTCTAGTGGATGTTGCTATATAACATGATTTGGGGGGAAGGGGGGGGGATTCAATGAAAACCTACCTAGAATCTGAACTTTAAACGCGTTTTACTCGAAACAGGAAAAACTCCACTTACATCCCTTTGCTTCTCACTGACGCATATGGAAATTAGAACGGTTGAAATAATAATTTTTAAATAATTATAGGCGAAATTATTTGAAGGTAATAGTTTATTCCAGGGTGCACTGCACACCCTTAGCTTGATGTGTTCAAGAACAAAGAAAGACGTTCAGTTAGTCATTCTGTGTTTTTCAAATTTTGGGAGGCTTCCGAGGCAACTTATTTGCAAGTTTATTAACTAAAACACATAATTGGAATAATGTTCGAATAAATTTTGTGCTTTGCTCTAAATTATTATTTGCATGTTTTGTGTGTGGATTTGTGTTATGTTTGATGACGATTGATATAAAGAATTAAGTATAAAGTATTTAAGTGACATTTTAATTAAGTGATTTTACTATAGTTTAAAAGAGCTGCAATACATATATATATCCCTCTTTCCCTTTTTTTAACTATCTTTTTGTTCATCACAGTGAAACATGGTCTGTTCAATTATTGAAATAAATATTTAGTACAATTACTAACTAATGGAGAACAATAATATTTTAGAAATATACATACCTAAATTCCTCTCCAGTCTAAAAATGCTTTGTGTATCATTTCTCAGAAAATTTAACTTTCTAGGTTTCAAGTACTGTGTATGATATCTGTAATAAAAATTAAGTAAGAATTAATGATCGAGTATGAACACGATTACGGCCTTTGGGCGATATTTAACACCCTAAAGTTTGTATCTCACCAGACTCGGATTTCAAAATAACGATCTAGACTTTTGAAATTTCAGCGTCAGTATAATTTATGGCAGTTTCCACTTTTTGCATATATACAGTAAATTCTCGAGCATCTAGCGCTTTATCCGTAGTGCAGACCATCCGCTGTCATTTACATTTTCAAGAAAAAAAAAGTTTCTTTCGGCGATTATTTACTGAATGTATATGAATGCGCCCATTTTAACTTAATAAGTAAATAAAATAATAGTTTAAAAAAACTAAAAAAACACGCTTTCGTAGCAAAATGAACTAAAAAGTGAAAAATAATCTTTGGATGATAGTAGTTGACCAATCACTTAAAATTTTAATGTAATACAAAAAAGCGTGGGGTGCTGTCTATTTACATTTTTGCTTGGACAACAAATGGAAGAAATTCAAGACAACTGATAAGAAGCCCCCCACGCTTTTTTATATTTCATTAAAATTAAGTGATTGGTCAACTACTATCATCCAAAGATTATTTTTCACTTTTTAGTTCATTTTGCTACGAACGCGTGTTTTTTTAGTTTTTTTTAAACTATTATTTTATTTTCTTCTTTTTAGTTTAACTTGTTTTACGAAAAAATATTCATTTCAACATTGTTCAAAATCTTTTATATTCATAAAATTTACCCAAAAAAAGCTAATCAATCTCAGTCATCGATGTATGTGTGCGGAAATCATATCTTCATTACTTTGAAAATTTGAGATGCATTTGAATAAAAGTTTTGTTCAACAATGATCTGATCAGCAATGAATTTCCAATTGAAGGTTCACCTAAATTTTGGCATGAAATTAGTTAAAAACAATTATATTTCATGTTCTAATTACCTTGGAACATTGGAACAAATTTTGTCTGATGCAGAAAAATTAAAGGTTTTTGTAGATATTTTTAAATAATTTTTGCGAGTATTTTTTAATGTATTTTTTTAAATTTTTGCTTTTTCTTATTGTTGTATTTATGCCAAAATATTGATTAAAATTGGAGGAAATTAACAATTAAAAGAGTTAATTAATTAATCTGATTATAGAATATTGCATTGTCATCGGGTCTGAGGTCGCGTGCCAAATTTCAAAAGAATCCGATCGCAGGAAGTGGGCGAAATTTGAGCTGCAAGATTCCGTTACAAGATACATACATACATACATGCATACATACATACATACAGGTGAAGCTAATAAAAGCGTGTTAAAAAATCAATTTTCAGACAATTATATTTCTTTCTTCTCTTTCCCTTCCAATAACATAAATCCATCCAAGGTCATCGAAACATGATTTTTTGATCCACTCTACTTGATGATTTTTATATCTACACTACTTGCACACGTAAACAAGTGACCAGACCAGTTTTGTTCGAAACAATTCCCTTTTCTTCTCACATGCGTTTTTAGTGTAGCCTAGCTTCATCGGTTTCAGTTAGTCTACATCGGACAACTTGCTCGAGTATGTGGTTAATCCGTTTCCAATGATGAGCAATCCTTGTTTAACTTTTTCATGCACTTGCTATCGTTGTTTAGCTATAGATGCTAGTGTTACTGATTTTTTTTTAAGCTATCGCCTACGCCAGCGTCCGTTTTTTTTCCGCGATTCCGTGCCACATTTCTGAAATCTACTAACAATAATTTAATTATAAGTTAATTTGAAACTTTTACATTTGTAAAAATTGAAGTATGCTCTACAATTATAGTCGTGCCCGCTTAATGGAATAGCCAATTTTCCATTTTTTTTTTTTTTTTCGAAAAATTATTCTAGTAAGCTGAATATTCCATTAAACGGGATTAAAATAATAGACAACAATGGTTTGGTACATTGAAAATGTATTACATTAAGCGAGATATTCTTTTAACCGATATTCTAATAAGCGGTCTTGACTGTATACGCAAAAATAGGAGACATTACATAATTGCTTTTCAAATCCAAAGTAGCAACTAGAAACTTCCCCCGATTTGAACCAGATATGAGGAACTTTCAGCCTGTAAATGGTAAATGAAGTTTTGTTTCGAAACATGACATTTGTGTGTAAGAACAAGCTGTAAGCAAAATCCGTAAATTTTATGAGTTATTAGTGGTACCCGCACGGCTTTGCCCGTAGTAGAAAATTAAAAGGTCATTTGGTTCGCCTGTATAGTTACAAACAATGGATGATGAATTTCTCGCCAATTTGCTGTATTCATTTGCTTGCCCATATTACGGTTTTACATTATGATAATTCTGTAATTTATTCGTCCATGTTGTGATTATTGCTCGGTAAAATTTTCTTAAAATTGGAATAGAAAAGAAAAAAAAATCGAATTTTCACAAAATCCCTTCGAGGTGACACCCTCATGCTACAAACTAATTTTGTACCAAAGTTCACGAAATCGGCCGAACGGTCTAGGCGCTATGCGCGTCACAGAGATCCTGATAGATATCCAGACAGACTTTCAGCTTTATTACTATTAGTAAAGATTTCTATTCTCATCTGCCTATTTTTTGTATCGCCAAGACATTGCTTTGTTGCAAAACATATGCATATGAAAATAGCCATTGCTTTTAACCGTTGTGTAATTCTCTTATGATTACCTTTAGGGTGATGTTATACAAATAAAATTTTGTAATGTTTTTATACAGTAACAAACTTGAAAAAGTTAAATATCGTGAAATGTTAGAAATGAGCTCATGACATCATCTTCCTTTTGTGTGTATTAACACTTTCGCATCAAAAAGATATTAAGGTGACTTTAGCGCCAGCATGTTGTTTTTTCTGGGTGAATACTACACTCGTAAAGAAACATCTTTTACAGAATTTATTGAGTAAGTGAATTAATTGAACAAAAAGCATATAAAATATTATCTACTGTATTTTTTTTTTTTTTAAGAAAGAAGAAAGCGGGCTATATACGAAGAAAAATTTTCCCTGAAAATACTTTGTACAATTTTCTAGAGATTGACAATGTGAGCTCTTCCCGCAGCGGAGTTATGTACAGATTTGGAACTGCAGACGCTTCCTCATGAAGACAATCTATGCAAGCGTTTGTTGGTCTTTTCAAAGCAAGTTCCACCTGAAATGCGAATAGTTTGAATTTTAACTCCTTGCATTGCAGCAGCCCATTGTTTTTTGGAGCACACTCAAATTTGCACCGAAGCTGATGCGTCGTACGTCGCCATTTTCCTACCTTGCGATATCTCTAGGGTTTCATACACAAATAAGATTTTTTCGGACCACCTATATTTCTCTGGATTGAATAAGTAATTTCTTATAACTCTAGATCACGTGTGCATTTTTTCATTCAAAATTTACATCTAATTGCATCAAAACTTTTAAATAGCACAGTCGAACTAAAGATAATCATTATAACCAAAGGTTTACATTATTATTATGTTTAAAAGTCGATCAAAGACAATTATTTGTGTTGTGCACACAGTTGTCCACGTAACTCCTAAAATGTTATTAGACTTTTAAAAACAAGAATCAGCCTTTTCCCCTTATTGTTACCTTGATTTCACCATTTTGATATTCATAAACAGCTAAATATATAACAGTAACTAAAAACAATCATACCCGAAATTTAGCCCAAAAGGTCGACTGGTTTCATTAACCATGACCTGATCTTCTGCATCTTTTTCAATGGAGATTTTAGTGCAAGTGGCCATTGGGTTGAACCTTTGAACGACATACCAGTTTCCTGTGAACTGAAATACGAAACAATTATAATTAGAAAAAAAGGGATTGTTTGGTCATTCAGAAGTTACTGTACTGGAAATATTTTTAACTGCTTTTATACTTCGTGAATATTTTTGAAATTAAAATTCATATTCGAGGTTCAAGTAAACAAGAAATTCGTAGACGGCAATAAAATATTTCTGCAATGATTAATTCAAAGCAAGTTCAATTTTCTGAAGAATATTTGATTAATCCCTTCTTTACACCAAAAAACTAATTGAATAAATAACAAAATGTCCGGTCCTTAGTAATTGTTGTGTTGTGATTTATAGTACATCCGAAAAACCAAGCCCGAGTACTATAAATATTAGAACAGCGGAATCAGAGTCGGACCGATATTGAGGTAAAGGATTCGGAGTCGGGAGTCGAAGTTAATAATAAGAATAATATTAATAACAATGTTAAGCGACAAAAGAAATTTCTTTTCTGGAATAATAATAATAATAATAATGACAATAATAACAATAACAATTTAATAACAATGATAAACGACAAAGGAAATTCCTTTTCTGAAATAATACTAATAACAATTACAATGTTAAGTGACAAAGGAAATTTATTTTCTGAAACAACAATAATAATAATAATAATAATAATAATAATAATAATAATAATAACAATGTTGAGCGAAAAGAAATTTCTTTTCTGAAATAATAATAATAATACTAATAACAATTTAATAACAATATTAAGCCACAAAGGGAATGTCTTTTCTGAAATAATAATAACAATAATAATAATCCATTGCGGCGATTCCCCAACTTTTTATGGTTTATTTATTTAGTTTCCAATTTAGAAACCAAAACTGGGAATTTAAAAAAAAAAGTAGAAGTGTCAAAATTTTTATTTTGACACTTCTACTTTTACCTTCATAATTATTTGTTTTACTTTGCATATCTGACTACCAAACATTGTTTAGCACGAGCAGTAACTTTTGGTTTATGTATTCATTGTTTAGATATTAGTAAATCAATTGTTTTACTTAAACAACACATACTGGCTTAATTGCTTAATGAAGTTATTACCAAGTATTTGTGAGACCTCAAAATACTTTCGGGTAAATAATGCAACTTCAATATATGTTTAAGTGCTTCTTGGGGGAAAGGTATTGTTATATAATTCACATCATAATCTTAAGAAAAATGTGAGTTAAGCTGTTAGGTTTGAATCAATCACCACTCATTTGCTCTCAATACCAGCCTTGGCAAAATTTTGTATCTTATTTTTCTCTTTTTTTCCTTTCATTTGTTTGCTGCCGCTAAAAATCCTATACGGCTTCTAGTTATTGATTTTTTTGCATCCTCCCACCCCCACTTTTCAATCTCAATCGCTACCTCTGATAGCAATAATAATTATTATAATAATGATAATAATAATAATTTGGAGAGAAAATTATGAGGAGTGTTTCTATTCATGAAAGCTTCACACCTAATGTTCTTTTTCGTGATCTAACTAAAATCAGGCAATCCCTTATATCTTCCTAGATATGTATCTTTACGAAAACCAAGTTTGGTAATTAGCCGTTTCTCTTTTTGACATAAAACATAATTTCAATTTTTCTCGTAAGTCAGACGATGCATCATAATTTATTAAATATTTAATAAGTATTCTTTTCAAGAATTTTGCATTTTTTAAACTGAAAACTGACAATAATATAAACCTGGCACGAAAAGAAAATCTTTACTAATAATAAAGCTGAAAGTCTCTCTGTCTGTCTGGATATCTGGATCTCTGTGACGCGCATAGCGCCTAGACCGTTCGGCCGATTTTTATGAAATTTGGTACAAAATTAGTTTGTAGCATGGGGGTGTGCACCTCGAAGCGATTTTTCGAAAATTCGACTTTGTTCTTTTTCTATTCCAATTTTAAGAACATTTTCTCGAGGAAAATTATCATAAGATGGACGAGAAAAATTATCAAGTTATCATAACGTGGAACCATGACATGGGCAAGCCAATTGGCGAGAAATTCACTATACATTATTTGTAAACATACAGGCGAACCAAAAGACTTTTTAATTTTCTACTACGGGCAAAGTCGTGCGGGTACCACTAGTTTAAAATAAGAGTGATAAGTAATAGGTTTCAGCTGTTGAATCTGTATCACAAACACTGCCAATATGGAACAGCTGATAGTGGAATACATGAGATACAACTAAAGGAGGCAATGGGGTGGTTTCCTTCAGTCAAAAGTACTACTTTTAGTCACTGAAATGGATAGAATGAGCAAAAAAATTACATGGACCCAAAAAATACTTTTATTTTCCAACAGTTTTTTTAAATTAATTTTTTTTTAAGTGTCCGATTTTTCAAACAAGGCGTAGTCTTTATGATGTCACAAATGATGCATTTTGGCGCATCTTTCTACCACGGTTCCACGTTATGATAATCAAGCAGCGAATTAAAATTGCGCTCTACGCTTACTATCAACCATATCGTTGCCAATACACGTGAGTAAAGATGCGAATTAAATATTTTGTTCTGTGAATGGCAACATTGAATGGCATTTCATCATTTGTGATGTCACACGACAGAAGTGTAAACAATAAAAGCGCAGAGATTTAAGTAATTTTTCAAAAATATTAAACTTAAATAAATTCTTTAAAAATGGTCAGATCCTATGTTTTTAAGCATGCTCTTTCAGAAAAAATGCTTTTAAAACTTTGGAAACGACCCCATTATGAGAAAAATTTACAATACTGCATTATCTTCCTGCATGAAAGAGAAATATTGGAATTTTACAATGGGGCCGTTTCCAAAACTTTAAAAGTATTTTTTTTTCTGAAAGAGCATGCTTAAAAACATAGGATTTGACCATTTTTTAAATAATTTGTTTAAGTTCAATATTTTTAAAAAATTACTTAAATCGATGCGCTTTCATTGTTTATGCTTCTATTCCTATTCCTATTCAGAGTCACAACTGACTACAACTGTATTTATGTCAAGGACTGCATACTAAGTGCCTTGCCGCCATTATTTTATATACCGATAGATGACAGCACCATCACCGGATCGAACAGTTAATGAGAATTTAGAACTAGTCCAGGAGCTAATAGCTGCCTGGTGCTAGCACCCTCAGAGGTATCGTTTCACTTGGAGGACATTGAGACCACGAGCATATTTAACGTCGCCGGGTCCCCTTTAATAATGACGGTGGGTCTTCGACCGTCGAGGTTCGAACTCAGGACCCTCCGGCCCCGAATCCGACACTCTACCGATCGGGCTACCACGGCCCCTGTTTATGCTTCTGCCGATGACATCACAAATGATGAAATGCCATTCCTTGTTACCATTCACAGAACAAAATATTTAATTCGCATCTTTACTCACATGTATTGGCAATGATATGATGGATAGCAAGCGTAGAGCGCAATTTTAATTCGCTTCATGATTATCATAACGTGGAAACGCGATAGAAAGATGCGCCAAAGAGCATCATTTGTTATGTCAACCAAACCACGCCTTGTTTGAAAAATCAGACATTTAAAATAATTAATTAAAAAATAAATGTTGGGAAAATAAAAGTATTTTCTGGGTCCATGTTTTTTTTTTTTTTTTTTTTTTTTTTGCTCATTCTATCAATTTCAGTAACAAAAAGTACTACTTTTGACTGAAGGACACAACCCCATTCAGCAAATGATTTTAACTATAAATCAGGAAGTCACTTTGAGAATTCAAAAGAAACTGAAAACATATTTCATGTTTAGTCATTGTGGATTGCTTTGAGCAAATTTTGACTGTTCTCAAATAAAGGAACTGACAAAGCTTTATTTAAAGCTACAAGGTTATTTCCCAACATTCAAGGACAAGATATATCTTTCAAAGCTCGCTCTATTTTCTTAAAAATCTTATTATCCAACTAAAAAACTGTTTAAAATTTTAAGCGAAGAACAGGAAAATTATTTTTGGGAAGAGAACATATAGTAATGATAATATGTATTTAAAAAATAGTACAGATGAAACCCGTTACAATGGGCTTCAAGGGACCGTAAGTTTTTGTTCGTTGTAACGGGGATTTCTCTGTAGTTGAAGTCAAGAAATTTGATGACAATCGGTGTTTAAAAAATAGTACAGATGAAACCCGTTACAATGGGCTTCAAGGGACCGTAAGTTTTTGTTCGTTGTAACGGGGATTTCTCTGTAGTTGAAGTCAAGAAATTTAATGACAATCGGTGTTTAAAAAATAGTACAGATGAAACCCGTTACAATGGGCTTCAAGGGACCGTAAATTTTTGTTCGTTGTAACGGGGATTTCTCTGTAGTTGAACTCAAGAAATTTAATGACAACTAAAACGGGACTATACATTTATTTTACTGAAATGAACTTTGTTGTATTGGTATCCGCTGTAATGAGATTTTACTACAGCTAAAATAATTATTCGTATAACCAACTGCAATTTTAAAATTGAAGCTGTAGATATTTTTTGTCAATTGCATGTTGTAATTTATTTGATTTTAAATCTGTGTTGTTTTTGTGAAGAGAGAACAAGTGGATTCAATTGAAGCCACTGTGTGAAATGAAGCCACCCAAATGAAGCTACTATGCGTTAAAGAAGAATTTCAAGCTTTTTCTAGTTTTAAGTATAACTTTAAAATGCATAATAAAACTGCATAAAAAGCAATCTGTGCAGTAAAAAGATAATAAATTCTGAAGCAACAAATACAATAAGATTATAGCAACAAAACTGAACGTCAGGTGAAATGTGTTATTAAATCAAACTAACTGCCAGAAAACAGCACCCATTGTAATCAGAGCTTATTTTCTAACAAAAGAAGCAAAACAGCTTTGTAGCCTTCAGAACTTATTATATTTCATAAAAAGCCTGAATAATGTATGATGCGTAAAAGTTCACATAGAGTTAAAAAGAAATGCAGGCGCCGAGTTAACGTGAGCTCCCATGCAAATTAAGAGCTTGTTGTAATAGGAATTGATAAATTAGAGAGCAGGAATTCGGCTACCGTGAGCTTCCATGAAAATTAGGAACTGATTGTAACAGGAATTGATAAATCAGAGAGCCGGAGCTGAACTACCGTGAGCTCCCATGCAAATTAGGAACTGATTGTGAGAGAAATTGATAAATTAGAGAGCAGGAGCTGAGCTACCGTGAGCTCCAATGCAAATCAAGATCTGATTGCAATAGGAATTGATAAATTATAGACGAATCGTTCAAAGAATACGTTCTTGAAGAATAAAAATGAACATTTTGCTTTTTGCAACGAACTTTTCAACAGCACTTATATATATAACTACGCTATTTTTTCTAACTTCCTGGTGCAAAGTAAAAGAAGTATTGTAATCACGAAAAAACTTCACTCAAATAATACCCTAAATTTCTATTTCACAAGTGAACGTATAGTTAGGGGGAAAGGAGGGCAACTGCACCCTCACTTTCAAAAGTAAAGGAGTTTTGCTCCTCCACTTCTCTAAGCTCAAAATTAATGATCGATTGAAAAATGATAAAATTCATCAATTCACTTGTTTAAAGAAAGGAAAACTGACTGAATAGGTGTGGTTTATATTTCTTTCATGTTATTATTTAATGGAAATTAAACTGGAGCTTTGAATTGAAAGGAGGGAGTTTGCTGTTGCCATCTAGCTACATATTTGAAGTCATGTCTCGATTTTTTTAGAGAAGATCATTTAATCAATAATGACGTTGAAGTTCAACTGCCCAATGGTTAATTTTAAAAGTCAGCTTTTGGGGCCCCGTTCTCCTAGCCTCCCCCGCACCTCCTTTACCCCCCCCCCAACTCCCCCACTTTTTTCTGGCGCACCAGGCACCTATGCTCCTGAAATTGTGTAAAATCTTTCTTTGCTATTTATGTCTTTTTTTATCCCGAAAGGGGACACGAGATTGCAGATGTTCGGGGTGAATCCACCTAGTAGCAAGTAAATAGCAGTAGTAAAATAAAATAAACTTTAATAACAATGGTAAATCTTAATATATAAAAATCAATGTCCTGAGATAACATATATATATATATATATATATATATATATATATATATATATCAACGCACAGCCGAAACCGCTGAAGCTTCAGATTTGAAATTTAGCAGGCATGTCCGCATGATTACGAAAGTAACCACTAAGAAAGGATTTTTCGAAATCTCAATTAGTTTGGGAGCAATTAATTAAAACCTCTTAATTTCTGCGATTCAAAACCTGTCATTGAATTCAAATCCCTTATTTTCGAAGGCTTTCCTCCATTCAAATCATTATTCAGTACTTCATCTCAACTTTTGGTCGATAGCGAACTATAAATTTGATATTGTTTTTGTTTCTCACGTGGTTCTTCGAGGCTTTTCTCAAGTCAAATCATAATGTTTTTGTCTACTGCTTTCATTTTTTCAAAACTAGAAACGAAGTTTTCAAGAACATCATCACAAGCGGACTATCCTTTTGAATTTAGAAGAGTGCAGTTTCCTGTTAAAGTTGCTTTGCAATAACAATTAATAAGTCACAAGGACAGACATTAAAAGTAGCAGGGACCGATTTAAGAGAAGACTTTTTTTCACACAGCCAATGTTATGTAGCTTGCTCCAAAGTCAGTTCATCAAGCAGCTTAATAATTTTAGCACCAGAAAAAAAAAACTAAAAATGTTGTATACAAAGAACTTTTTGCTTAAACATAGGTATATCAATAAAATGTGGATGTCCTGTGTTTGCAAAGATAATCAATACTTTAAAAGGATCGTTAATAACAGTTAAAGATCGGTTAAGGACAAAGGCATATATGTAAGGAGTCCAGGGGTCCCGGGACCCTCCCCAAATTAGAAAAAGTAATAGGTAATAAGTAATTATTATAGGGGATTTTCGAAACTAGGTGCACCAAGCACTTTTAACCCCTGCTAATTCCATTATCCGAGCAATGGGTACGGGAATGCTAGTAATACATATAACGATTAAAACAGAAAAATATCAACGTAAAGTAATTAATACGATAAAAAGGAAATGTGTTGGCCTGTCTATTTTATGAAGTGCTCCTTCCCCTCATTCAATTCTAAGTGAATCTGTCATCCACAACCACTGTAACCGATATACTTCGGATGACTAATCTTTTGGTAGGTCAGTGGTTGGTCGTGCTGGCGCGTGATCTACCGCTAACTAGTATTACAGTAGTTTCTTTAAAATCTCACCTACAATAGTATTTACAAAAATGCCTGTCGTTTGAAAAATATTTACTTGAATGTGATTGATAAAATGTAACTAACTTTTAGAGCCAATGTCGCAATAAAAATTGTACTTGAAGAAAAGTCATTCATCTTTCTAAGCGTCTAGTTCAGCTCGAATTATTTCAGGTTGTTTGTTTCCCGATTCAACAAATGTTTTCAAACTTTCTGTAACAAATTAAGAGAACGTTGTAGTATTCGTAAAAAATTGTTGCTCCATTCCGCGATTATTAGTTATTTGATAAACTGATGCACTAACTCATTATTTAATAAGTCCCGGGCTTGACAAACAGATGAAGCCACCTCCTAAATGGCTTAACCTTCCTACACCTAACATAGTAGTCGTAGCCTTCAAAAAAAAAAACTTGTCAAAATTTCGTGACAATATACCTTTTAGGTTAAAAATTATAGTGGTTTTACCGAAGCAGTTTCTGTTTGTTTATAAACGCAATGGACGAAAAGGAATTTCGTGTGTTGATTAAACGTGCTTTTTTAATGGGAAAGAATACTGTCAAAGCAAACAAATGGCTTGATGAGTGTTATTCGGCCCAGGCTCGCCATTTCGAAATTTTCCAGGGGGTGGCAAAGGGTATGTACTCGATGCAAATTTTCCCGAAAAACTGCCAAGACCAAGCACACACAGATGAAAATACATTAGTTCCCAAAATCGGGGAGGGGGGCAATTGACCCCTCTGAACCCCTTTAATGACGAACCTGATTCGAACTCTGCTCCATCAGCAATAACTATGACGAAGTGATATGCTGACTTAAAACGCGGTTAGTACACAGACTCAAATGACATTAAACGCTTAGGTACGCAAAATTCGGCTGTAATTCCAGAAAACAGCAAAAACGCTAAAATAAGAACTGTCTGACCACGGATTGTATGGAAATGCAAACATCCGGTTTACAGGTGAAAATGGGCTCATCTACTAGTTTTTAGGGATGTCAGCTTTTACAGATGTATTTTAGCCTTAAGCAGAGTCTCATTCAAATGAGCGGAACTCGGGCATCAAATATTTACTTTTTCCCCTCATTCAGATAGACTTGTCTTAACTGGATATTTGCCAATTCCATACAATCCGTGGTTAAACAGTACTTACTGTCACTTTTGATTGAAGTAAAACTAAAATTTATTTAAAATCATA
This sequence comes from Uloborus diversus, assembly GCF_026930045.1. Lineage (NCBI taxonomy): Eukaryota > Metazoa > Arthropoda > Arachnida > Araneae > Uloboridae > Uloborus > Uloborus diversus. Next base: position 121,874,435 of record NC_072732.1, on the reverse strand, counting down.
TGTAGTACATTCATACAATAATGCGTAAGACAATAATCTCTTAAAACGTTTAAAAGTTCTCTGGGCTCGGGCGTAAAAGTTCGATAGAGCCAGAAAATAATTAAGAAACTTTTTGTTACCACTGTTCTTGAAACTGATATTTTTGACTTTGGGTGGGGTTGCTCCAAAGTGGTGATATTCAAGCTACACCTAGTCGTAAAAACTGGCTCACTTGGTGAATTTATCATCTGTTCGCTAATTTTTGGCAACCTCGAGAAATAATGATGCTGGTAGCAATTATGTCAAGTATGTACACTAGTTTCGGTAGAGGCGAGAAACTTCTTTCCTCGTACGTGTTTGGAGCCAAAATGCTTCTTTAATTATGAACTTCTTGTGAAACTTCCATAGTGGGTTGTTAATGAATCCTGTATTTTTTAAATAGTTAGTATGATATGAGTTGTTAAACAACGAGTCTAATTTAAATTTCCTTCCGTATTAACATAGTAAAAGTAGTGAAAAAGCGCCAGTTGGATGCCGATCTGATTTTTTTTTTTAAATTCAGCTGCAAATAGTTTTTAAAATGGGGGAAAAAATCGGGTAAATTTGTTTTCCCAATCAAGGAATTTATCCAGGTTGTCAAACTTCGTTTTAATTTTTATTTTGAGACTTGTTATTCTCTTTTCGGATTTCCATGCTTTATAGTTAAAAACTCCATGTTTCTTAAAGTGCACAAATTTCAGGCTTAACCTTTTTAGATTTTTTACTCACGCTAAATATCATTCGAAAAGAAAACTAATAAATAGGAACACTTTCAAAGTTATACTATAATCAATGCATGAATCAAGAATCAAGAAATAAATTATCAATGAAGTAGGAAATGAGCACAATTTTAATATGTATTAAATAAAATGCACTGTAGTAGAATGTAATGCAAAAAAAAAAAGCATTTATGTTTTAGTTAACGAAATGAACATGAATAACATATTCTAAATGAATTCAATTTTACATCTTTGAATTAAGAAAATATATTTAGCATTTTTCTTTTGTCTATTTAAAAAAAAAAGTTTTTTCTTAAATGTTATGATTTTTAAACATTATGTTTTACTTTTTATGTAATAACTGCACAAATTTCTTGCTGATTTTATTTTTTGGCGATTGCTTCCTGTATTACGGTAGAACTTTTTAAATATTGCGATTTATTAGTTCTTTTTGTATGATATATCGTCTAAATAAAAGTTGAAAAAAAATGACTGAAATTTATGTAAAATTAGAGCTTTTAGAAACAGAGTAATCAAATATAAAGCATTTAATAAAAATCTAAATAACTAAATAAATGAAGGAATGCTTCAAAAATTTATGACAGTCAAATTCAATTTTTTTTTTTCAGATTTTATTTGTTTATTCATTTATTTATTTGATTTTAATGGCTGAAGAACCTCAATATGGTCCAGAGCTTGAGCCCGAAACTTTTTGGTGCTGAGTCAAATGCGTTGCTGTTACTCCACGAGTCGGGCTGTTTGGTTTCTGAAACAAGTTGATGCTGGTCAAAAAGAGCTGAACACTTCTTTTAAAGGATGATTAAGTTTTTTTTTTTTTTTTTTTTTGCAAAAGAAGTAAGTTTTATTACTAAAAAAGAGTGAAAAAATAAATATCCTCATTAAGAAAGCGATGTGATAAAGATTTAGAAAAAGAGAGAGAGAGAGAAGGAGGGTAAAACATTTTCAGTTTTCCAACCTGGTTTAGTTTTTCAGGACTAGGCTGTTAACGAAGAAATTTAGTTTTTTAATGGAAAAAGGAAAATATTATCTTCTAAAATGAGTTTAGTTCAAAAAATATACTCGCTGCCAAAAATTAAATACGGAAGGAAAAATGTTAATTTCCGGAAGTCAATCTAAATCGCCAACATTAGGGGTTCCGAATACGACCAGCTACTCAAACTCTTATTTTATGAGGGACAGACCAAGCCCGAGGAGAGGCTGTGTCAGCTTAGTCGGAAACTAGGGGCCTGGGCCTTGGGGAGGGGGGGAAGCGGCGACTCTGATACAAAAAAAAAATAAATAAATAAAGAAAAAGAAAAGGAGGGGGATTTTCCGAATAAGAGAAAATGTAAAGATTAAGTAAAATTCACTCTTTTGGTATTTACTGTTGTGACACTTAAAATAGAGTTAATTGTTTTCTAGTAAGCAGTTTTGATTTTTTTTCTTTTTTCCCCTATTTTTCTTTTCCCACCCTTTTTTTCTCTTCTTTTCCACCTTTCCTTTTCTTTTTTCTTCTTTTGCCCGGTGACATAACTGACAAGGGGCCCGCCTTGGCTGTCTGCGGTCCTGGGATAGACAAAAGGGTCGCGCATAAACCCAGCATTTTTTACAAGCCACAGTTTCGCCAGATCTTACAGCTGGCTCCCTTGAAGTTTTGTGAATTTTACATTTAAAAATAAGTTTCATTTTACTTTTCTCATATCAAGACGCTTTACCACCTGACCTCTATTGCTGTTACACCCCTAGCCTGCACCATTTATGGGGCTATGGGACCCCAAAAATGCATTCCCCAAACCTGTAAATCCGTCACTGATGAAGAAGCTGCAAGTAACTGCAGAGATAGAGTGAGCGATGAATTAACTGATTTTAGCTGAATTTTTGGAAGTGAGTATAGAACGAATTCTCACTTGCAAACAATGTGGCATTTTATTTAGAAATTATGGCAGAATTTTAATTTGTAAAACTGAGAGGTAGAGAATACTGACGATTAATTACGGAAAAGAAGAAGTCAACGTTCCCAAACGAGTTAACGGCGACATTAAATTAAAGGGAGAAAGAGAAAGATAGACGCTCTGTCTAATTGCCATTACAAATTCACAAAGAATATAATCCAATACAAATACAAATGTGACGACCAGCAACAGGCTCTTGGCCCAGCTAGGCTGGTCCTAGTCAATTTATTAGTCCCCAATGAAGATCAATGGCCCTCTTAAAGCTATCCGCCCGCTTGCTCGTTACCACCTCTTCCGGTAAGCTGTTCCAAGTGCCCACAACCCTACTAAAGTAGTAGTTTTTCCTTATTTCCAGGTCAGCCTGAGAATATAGGCCAAATTGTATTTTAAAGAAGTGATGACAAATTTAGCTTATAAAAGGAATATGTACTGAGTGAAGATAATGTCATGGGTCATTAAAAATGACTAATTTAGCTAATGAAGGCAATGAGAAAATATTTAGTTTCTAAAAAGAGACAGAAGAAGATTAATTATAAAAAGAGAAAGTGAATAAATTGAGTTTCTAAACACAAATTGGGAAGCAGTTGAATTTTTAGAAAGAATAAGAGAAGAAATTTGATTCAAAAAAAAAAAAAAGTTGCTAGAGAAGCTTTCTTTTAAAGAAACGTTTTTGCTGCTTCAGAAACGTGAAAATTTCGTTTTGGAGAAATAATTGATGATTTTAACTTTTCGAAAGGATGGAGTACACTCTATAACAAAAAAATCGACACACCAAGAAGGAGTGATCCGATTGAGACGCAAATTGGTGGATAGGAAGAGAATGTACAGAATAATAAATGATTAAATTCTCAGAATAATTGAATAATTTATGTCAGAGTTACAGTATCAAGTTCAATAAGGTATTGACCCGCCTCTAGCCTGGATACAAGCTAAAGCACGGCGTGGCAAACATTAATAAAACTCCTAGAGGGTGTCCTGCGGTATTTCCGACCAAATTTGCTCTAATCATCTGACGAGGTTATCAACATTCCTTGCAAAATGCAATCGCCATCCCATCATATCCCAGACATGCTCGATGGGAGAGAGATCTGGTGATCTGGCAGGCCACGAGAGATGTTGACAAGCTTGCAGACAGTTCATAGCAGCACGTGCCGTATGTAATCTGGCATTGTCCTGCTGAAAACCAGCCGAGGGTACTGCAAAAGGAACGGCAGCAAAACAGGTCTTAGGATGTCGTCGACGTACCACTGTGCAGTAAGTGTACCTCTAATTACGACCAAAGGGGTCCAGTTATCAAAGGAAATGGCACCCCAGACCATAATGCCTTGTTGAGGGCCGTGTGGCGTGCAAAAGTGAAACCAGGATCCCCCATCTGCCCTCGGTGTCTCCAAACACGTCTTCGATGATCGTCATGACACAGTTGGAGGCGGCATTCGCCGCTAAAGACTATACGTCCCCAGTCGGCACCATTCCAACCTGATCGAGTCATGCACCACTGTAATCTGGCTCGACAGTGTGTAGGCGTCAGTGGCAGGTGGCGTAACGGTCGGCGCGAGCGTAGATTTCGTTATCCCAACCGTCTGTAAATGGTCATGATGGACACTGGTGTTTGAGTTTAATGTCTGATGGTTCATAGAGATGAAGAAAGCGCTGTGACAGCTGATCGGACAATTATCACGATCTGTTGTGACCCTAGGTAGACCGCTACCATCCTGACGCTGAACTCTGCTGTTTTCCACCCATCCTTGCCAGCATATTCGAATCGCCGCATCACTTCGACTCAAATGACGAGCAATTCTCCGATTTGACCAACCGGCCTCTTTCAATCCGATGATACAACCTCTTGTTGCTCGTAATGAGCACGAACCATGCGACGAGGCATTTTTAAGTTGTTGAAAGGTAATCTGAATCGCAATCAAACCGAAAGTTTTAACACCTGTTGAAGAACTGCTCCTTATATACATCTGCTAGATGCGCAGTTTCGATGCGCTGGAGATCAAACTATTCATTTACTGGACACCGAATTTTAATCATTTGCATATCTGGTCAAAACACTCATGCATACAAAATTTCAAAGCAATTGGATGATTGCTTCTTGGTGCGTCGATTTTTTTTGTTATAGATTGTATTTAGTATATAGGCTCATGTGAGATAATGGAATATTCAGTAGCTGAAAAGGATAATGACACTGTAAATTTCTAAAAAGAAATTGAATAAATTTTGCTCCCAGAGACCATGAAAACATTTAGTTATAAGAAAAATAAAATAACATATAATAACATTCAAAAGAACTATAAAGAAGTTCAGTTTCTATATATATATAAAAAAAAAGGCAAGAATATTTAGTTTCGTATAAGAGACGGCAAAAATATTTACCAAAGAAAAAATTATATTAAATTTAGAAGAAGAAATTCAGACCTAAGGAAAGTGTGTTAGATCATCATTTTTAGTGAATATATTTAATTCCTCTATTTTACTCACAAGATAGAAAACAAAAAAAAATTACCTGGTCAAAATCCAAAGACTTCATTACTACTACTCTAGGGCATGAGCCCATCTTATAAGAATTCCCACTACAGTAGGCCACAAGGGCCAAAAACAAAGTCGCGGCGAAGGAACGCATACTGTCGTTTGCAAATGTATTCTCACGACTGACATTCGTGATTGTTTCTGAGGGATGTAGTTCAGTCTAAGTAACCGCAACGTCACTGTCGCAATTCCGTTTATGCGTCATTGGCAGTAAAAAAAAAAAAGAAAAGAAAAGACGGAAAAGACTATGAATATAAGTCCAAGGGCGGGGCTGCAAATACTGATCATTTTCATCCGCCCAAGGTCCCTTTAACTGCTTCGAAAACTATAGTCGAGTCGACTGAAATGTTTCTTGATGTTTTATCACCAGTTTTGTGAGAAAGTGACGCTTCGAAAACAAATCAGCAATTAAGCAAACAAAAAGGAAGAAAGTAAAAGGAAGAAAAGTGCTATTTCAAGTATATTTCCGCTCTCGGAGTAACGACGCAGAACTGGTTTTGCAATTTTCGAAAAGGGGGGAGTAAAGTGGGTTGAACGTGGAGCAAGTTTCGTTTTATTGATTAAGGGAAATATGTTTGATTTTGTGATATAGGTCACACATTAAAAGTGTTTACAAGCGGTTGTGGCAAGATTCTTGGGAAAATTTCTAATGGTGCGTGGATAATGTCTTGTGTAGTCTGAATAAACGTTTTCTAGATTTTCTAGTCAAAATAAATGTTTTTTTTTCCCTCTCCTTTTTTGTGACCGCAAAGCTTTTTTTTTTTTTTTTGTACTGGCGGGAAGACATCAGCATCATTCATAGTTTTCAAGAAACGGATGTAATATGCAACCATCTCGTTATGCTGATGAGCTTGACCAGAGAAGGGTTTTAGGTAAAATTTGATACCAGTGCTGCCAATACAGGGCGCAACCACAGGTGAACATAAACTGCGTGTCACATTTGTATGCAAGGAAGAAACCGGTTGTCAGGATGAAAGAGAAAGGTGTTAGACATTAGGCAGGTTCCGCATTATTAAACGTCTTTATCACCGTCACGGTGAAATTAAATACTGAGTAAAACCTCGGTGATCTGGATCTCCAGGTAATAAAGAAAAATTGTGTTGTAGACCTTAATATATATATATATATTTTTAATGTTCACATAGATAATAATTTTACGTTAAGGTAGCAAGAATGGAGCTATAAGTACGCCTAACCTTTGCTTTTTATTTTGATTTATCAGTGATGAAGCACATGCATGACCGTGCTTTACTCAGACGTCACACGTGTTTGAAACAGAAGACAGTGAATCAATTATTCGTTCAGAAAGAATGTAGAAAATAAATTACACATTTTTTTATGTCTTCTAATAAATTCTGTGTTGTTTTGTTACAAAACATGATTTTTATCGTGATAAGATTTCCTTTGGTCCCAATTAATCCCGATAAACGAGGTTGTACTATCTGTACTCGGGGCGCACCAGAACTCCTGTTAGGGAGGAGCAAGCATAGGCGCAACAAGATAAGGGGGTTTAGTTGCCCCCCCCCCTCCCTACTGTGGACATTGCAAACAATTGCTTGGAATAATAGTCCTCCTCTCCCCGTAAAAAAACATTTTATGCTATTTTTGGTCGCTATCATTCGGCAAATTCTGAATTTGCCCTCAACCAAAAATTTAGGGTAGGGGTGATCCTGATTGCACTAGATTTTCAGAAAGTTTGCTAGCATTTAAGACAGATTGACAGGTAAGTAGACAAATAAATTATTGATGACGCAGACAGGAAGGGAAAATTGATTAAGCTACGAGTTATGCTCACATCATCGAGAGGTGTAGGTATGAAGACCATATTCAGTTTCAGTGATCCTTATACGGCACATATGAGTTTATCCCATATTTATGGCAACATTATTTCTTTGATTTTCGATTTTGACATTTGCTTCATTTCCGCTTGCGAAGTTGCGTCTCCAAAACAATAGTTTCTGACTGGACTTCAGCTGTTCCAAGATGAATAAAAGTATACTTTTCAGCACAACAAACAAATTTATTTAGCAACATTTCTCATTTGGTTTTAGTTTAACTAAAAAAAAACATATCAATTCAGTTCCGGTTTTCGTTCTGCTTTTAATACCTGTTTTCGGTTCAGTTCTGAATGAATAATTTTACTTTATGTAGCTTACTATACTATAATAAGTGTGATTGTTTGTATGTAGGGATGTTTGTTACTCTTTCACGTGAAAACTATTAAATGAATTTTTATGAAACTTGACAATAGCTTATACATCAGAATAACTCATTGGCAAAATTTGTAAAGATAGTGTATGAATTGTTCAAAATTTGTAACGATAAGTGTCAAGTAAGTTGGAAAAAAAAATCCTGCCATCTGTGAGCTATTCTGACGTGCGCGTTCCTTACATCAAAATAAATACGTACTTTTATGGCTTCTGCATGAATTTCGTTGAGTATCTGAGTTAAATTCATTTTTTCTACGGGGGAGCAGTATTTTCCTTTTGTATTTGCCATGAGGATTTTATTTAAAACATTTCTTTATTTCTAGGTGGAGCGAATGAACATTTTATGTGAATTGCGTAGCGTACTTGAGTTAAGTTCTTTTTTCCACGTGGCACAGGATTTTCCATTTGTTCCAGATTATAATGTGTTTTTTAATTACGTTCTTTTCTTCAAAGGAAAGGGGAGAAAACGGGCTTTTTGTTTAAAAGTTTTAGTCAAAAAGATCGGATCACTAATTGCTTAGAGTTCGCTTCTCTCGCTAATCGGCTGGGTTTCGGTAGCATGGTTGCTTGGCGAGATAAGCGATAAACAATGGCGTTCGTGGATTCTTCGACATTTTAAAGCAGCTGTTAATGTAATCTAATGCTTTCTATTTCTTTAGAGAAATATTTTAAGTTTTACAAAGGAATTTTTACTATTTTTTATGGTGTGTGCGAGAAGGGGGGGATTTTCATGCATTCAACTGAAATTCTTCAAATTCTTAGCACGGGCATTGCCGTGCGGGTACAGCTAGTGTTCTTATATGTACTAAAATGAAGCACTGTACATGAAATGACTATAATTATATGGTTGAAGCATGGGGGGAGTTAGAATTTTGTCTCTAGGGGGGCTAAGCCCCCCAGGGCCTTCATTTAAGGAATCAGGGGGAGCTCATTATCTCCCCTCCCCCGGATTTCATGAACATATTGAACATTTCATTAGTTCTTGTATTTTGTTGCTTTCTCCCTATATTTATTGAGTATGTACCATTACCCTCCTCCCCCTAGAAACCTTTGAAATGAAAGGCCTGCTAAGCACACAGCCAAGGAAAAGCGCTTAAATTAAAAGATGAAACGAATGTGTGTGGGGCAAATTCGGTAAGTCGATTAAAACTTGTAAGCATTGAAACTGCTGCAGTTGCCCAGCTTCCCTCAAGTTATATATCAAGGTTTTTTTACATAAAAAAGGAAATGTGAACACATAAAACATAAGATACGTTTAATACGAAACTTTTATGTGCAATTTATTGCTTTAATGGAAGAATATCCTTAGTGACGTCAAAGGAAGGATGGAAGGCGTGTTTAGATCCATCGATACTCCTTGGAAATTTTCCTAAATTCAAACAAGTCTTAAAAACGCAGTAATCACGGAGTGAAAAAAACGAAATTGAGAAATATGCAAAGCCTATACACTGTTATAACCAGGGGTTCCAGACGAGTGAATATATTCCCTCTAAGGTGAAAGCATGGTGCCTGAAGGTGCAACGCAGGCCAGGAAATAGAGCAGAGGAGCCGAAACAGCATGCAATCGCAGAAAGACTTATTGAGCATGCGCTTTTGTCTTAGACATACATTCAACCACCTCAATATGGCGGACAAATGATGATTGCGTTTATGTGTTTTTCACATTGAATGAAGTACACTATTGGATTAAAACACAACTTTTCTAGGATTAATTATCCGAAATTACAAGTAAGTACAGCTTTTGATCACTTTGTAGCTTTTAGGGCTTTCAAACATAGTTAAAAGTTTTTAAAAGTGCATTTATTGCTTTTCAGTTACCGTTACTGTCTTTTAGTTTCAGTTTACCGTTACTTTCGTGAAATTTCCATCATTCAAAACGCTACTAAAAATATCTCATTATTTTCTTGAGTACTCGATAAGCAGCTTTTATTATTCACCAAAAAAAAAAAAAAAAAAAACACCGGCAATATGGTTATTAATAATCAACAAGTGAGAACCTTAATAAAAATGATTCTTGTGCTTCGTAGATTATTATAACAGAAAGCTAGCGAAAAAAAAATCTCTCTCAGTCTAGCTCTTTTTTTTTTTTTGCTTTTTCATTCAAGTGTTAGAATCATTTCCTGTTAGCGATTAATGTCTCGATAGCATTAGAAATTTCTTTTGGTTTTTTAAGCGTAGAAAAACTTCATGTGCATTTTATTTTGTTAATCTTGATTAACGTTTATGAAACGATTTTGTTTTTCCGTAACTGTAATATCCCTGAATATTTTGGCTCTTCATGTAAATAATCCATAAGTACAGTTATGCTTCATTTTCGGAATGCGTCATGTTTTAGTAAATGTATAATTTCTCACATTATTCAACTAATTACTCGTCTTTAAAATAACGTATTTGTGACAGATCTTGGATACCAAGTAAAGGGGTAGATATTTATTGTTTAATTAACTTTTAACATTACATGTTTTTAACGGCCCCAGAGTTATTATTTTTAATATTAGTATTTATTTTATGAATTTTTAAGAAAACGATAAAGATTTCACTGGCCCGCAAAGTTTTTCATTTGCTTTTACCGCGCCCGTGGGTCAAAAGAGGTTGAGAAACACTGAGTTAGAGCATGATCAGATGAATTAAAGCAATGAGCACTTCCTAACTATGTTGAAAACTCTGAAATATGATCAAATGCTGTAATTACATGTTTTAATCATTTCCAGTACCGAATTCAATGTGAAAAATGTCCAAAACGTAGAATATCATGAATCAAAACAAAACTTTAAAATAAATAAATAAATAAATAAAAATACACAACTGTATTGAAAAACGCACACAATACGGGGAAGGGGCGGGAGGATCTGTAGTATGGGTGCCATTTCTCTCTCCGAAGGTTCCTTTTTTTCACTCTGGCTGTCTTTTTTTTAAAAGGTGCCTGTTTTTCACCCTATTTAGAGGTGCCATTTCGGCTCCGTATTGGGTGCTACTGGTGAACAAGCGTTTCTCCCCTGAAAGGTGCCAAGTGCATCCTGTAGTTTTAACAGTGTATGCGGAAAAGTTGCTTCTTACCAAGCCTATTTATCATACAAAATTTCAGCTAAATCAAATAATATCTTTAGCTGCCTATTTGACTTTGAATTTTAAGTAATGAGCCTGATTTTTCACCAAACTGTCGAAAATGGAATGATAAAATATAATTACCTCTCATTTGGAACTTTGAGTGTTTGAAATGAAACTCTTGATAAATATATACTTAATATATAGTTAGTTGAATTACCTAGGTGATTGCGAAATTGCTTTCAAACGCGCATCAAGCGCGCTAATCGCACATGCTCTAACACGCACTTTCTTATTGCGTTCACTGGTATCCACTGCGTTCTTCGTTCTAGTTGGTTGTCTCTCTCATTTAAAGTATTCATTTAGTTGGAGTTATTTCAATTCAAACCATTTAAATTATCACTTCAAATATAAATGAAGACCCTTTGATTTAGCTTTTTATATATAAACAACTTGAAAGTAAGAAACACAATTATAAGTCAAGGTTTTTCTTCAGCATTGTAAATGAGAATTAAGCTTCCAAATGTAGCCTCCACAAATGCTGCTTTAAAAGATATGAGTTTTGCAAGATATCGTCTTTAGTAATTAGTATGCTGTTCAGTTTCAGTCTCCTTACCCGAAGAAAGGGTATTTTTTCATTGCAAAGGGCGCAAAGAATGGCTTCTAGGCTAGTAAGAGGACTTCAATGTTTAGATAATGATGTCAGACTTAAAAGCTTTAATATGCATTGCCTGAAGCAAAGGAGAGCCAGATGGGACATGATTCAGTTGCTCAAATTTACCAATATGAAAGATGCAATGGGTTTTAAATTTTTGCATGGAAAGCTGGACAAGGGGTCATTGTTTTAAGCTATTCAAATCTCAGACTACTTAGGAAATTAGGAAAAATTAATGATTTAGTAGGGTTTTGGGCACTTGGAATAGTTTACTGGAAGTGGCTTTAATGAGTAAGGGGGTAGATAGCTTTAAGAGAGGCAATAATCTTCATTAGGAACTATCTGACCTAGGAGCAGCCAAGCTGGGCCCGGTTGCTGGTTCGGTCGTCTGGTTGCCTGTTGCTGGTCGTCACATTTGTATCTGAATTATTGCCAAAGAAGATTCCTCCAAAGAAGTCGGTCTTGGCAAAATAAGAAGGAAAAGAAGAAAAATACCCACTGACTGGAAAAGAAAAATGAGGAATAACACTTTTTATAGGAAAATGCTGTACTTTGATGGTCGAAGGAGCAATATTTTAATTCAAATTAAAGAATGAAAAAATAAAGCTAGAAAGACAAATGAAAACCAAGTTGTTTTACTCTCATAACTTAAATCAAAGTATCCTAGAAACTCCTATGTCTGGTAGCTCTCATAACATTAAAATACGCATATTAACTTTTTGAAAGAAAATTATTGATATTTCTAAGTAACACGCTTTTAATTAAGTGCTAACAGTTGTCAATACAGGTTTTAAAGTGGAGTCATAAGGAAAATTGAAATTTCTATTGGACGTACTTTGCAGTGGCTTATTTATTAATTTTATACAAATGAATAACAATTATGGCATTTACTCCAACATTTGAATGGAAATGACCGCCGGGACAAGAGGATATTATTTAAAAATTGGGAAAAAACTAGTCCTTTGACGATATGGCTGTAGTAAACTTTTAAAAAGTAGATGTATCTTTGGCAAAGGTTGCCCCTGATGAACTTAGTACAGATTCTACAACATGCGGAATGGAATTCCAAACGAAAATATTTCATTCTGCTCGTTAAGAAAAACTACAGTAATTGTAGAAGGTTAACGACAACAAATAGAACTTTTTGGTTTCGAGAAAATTCCCATCAGAGGACATGAAATTTTCAACAGAATATGTTCTTAGAGTATACTTCATAATATTAAATCTAACTTATCAGATTGGATTGGAAGTGAATAATTTTACAATTAACAGTATAATAAAATAACGTAGCAGGGCCGACGCCAAGGGGGGGGGGTGCTACACCCCTCCAGTTTTTCAGAAGTGGGGCCGCCGATTTCCTTTTAGCGATGCAACAAACGAAGAAAAGGGGAAACTCTTCGTTGTTTTAAAAAATAAAAATAGTAAATTTAAATGAACAATTGAAATAATAGTGACAAAAAGTATTTTTTTGTAAAATTGGAATGGAAAATGTAATCTTAAAGTACAATTTAGGAACATCCAGGATTCTTTTTTATAATGATTATCAAATAAGGACCGTGGAAATGTGCGCTTCAAACATTTTTTAATGCAAAAAACAAAAGTATTCAGTGCACTATTCACTAGGCCGCATAGTGGGTATGTCAGTCAAGTCGGAAACTATGGGCCCGGCTCAAATTAAAGTATTTTGCATAAAATAAAATTAGCATATTGGGAGGGAGGACCGGCAACAAAACTTGCACGCCTTGTGTCTCGGCGGACCTGGTTATACAAAACCTTGCTTCATGGTTCTTCAGTTAAAAAAAATAGATAAATAAATAGGATGGCTTCAAGGGGTCGCCGAAACATTCCATATGTAATTTTTTTTATGAAAAATGTTGTCCTGAAAATCGTTTCTAAGTGGAGAAAAATGCATCGGTCGCCAAAATATATTTGAAACAGAGAGGGGGGGGGGGAGTTTAATGCTAAGAGAGATTCAAAGTATTGTGATGACTGATGAATACTTACACCAGAAGTTCTAAATGTTTGGACGCAAAAATCGTAAATAAATCAAAGCTTGATTAAGAGATGCAGGAGACACATTTAAAATAAAATGAAGTGGAATAAATAAGACCTAAGGTATCACAGAAAATTACTACATCCGATCAAAATGTTAAAAGTTCTTTTTCTGGGGCCGCAGACGTTGTATTTCAAGAAAACAAAAATTTTAGGCTGGAAATTGAGAATTTTATTATGGGAAATCCAAGCAAATAATCGTGTTTGGCAAAGGAAAGTTGGAAGAAAGAGCACAACATGTTTATCAATAATTAAAATTTAAAAGGAAGATAGGGACGTAGCCAATCTGAGGGTAGAGTGGAGAACTCCAAATCCTTTTTTTTACGTCCCCAAAGTTGGCCTGGAAATGAGTTTTTAAAACTTCGGATTTGAAAAAAAAAAAAAAAATAATAATAATAATAAATAAATAAATAAAAATCCGAGAAAACGTTCTTAAACTCTATCACTTGCTCTTTCGTCATTAAAGATGGCCTTTACATGAGCATTTAGGACTGCACTTTCGAAAAACCATGAGAGTGCTCCCAACGTAACACCCGAGAAACGCTCTCTCAATTAATCATTCATCATCATTCATTGTCGAATAAATTTCGTCTTTAGACTGATTTTAAAGAACTCCTTGTAGTCCAGTCATTTGGTCGAAAAAAATTGGGTTACCTGGAAAGTTTTCCGAGAGTTTTGAAAATTGGACATTTTATAGATTTGATGTGCTCTTTTCGAATTTCCACTTTGCCACCTAGTATCTTTGCCGCTCGCGCGGCCATATTGAAAAAATGGCGTCTAAAAGCGGTATTTTGACGATATCTCCTTTCTGACTTATTTTGCACCAAAAAAATCATATACAACATTAATTTATGCATTATATATATTAATTTACATACAAAATTAAACAAGAAAAAAATTTCCTACAATTTATATCATAACATTTTTTCTTTTTGCAAAATAAATAATTTAGGCGTACGAGCGCCGAAAGGTGTTATTTAACAGCATTTTCGCGTAGATGTTTTTGATGGACCAGAAGTTACATCGGTTCATCGTTTTCAGTATCGATTGCGTCGTAGTGGCGGATACAAGGGGGGGGGGGGGTTCATGGGGTCCCCTACCCCCGCAACCCGCAACAGTATTTGAATGTTTTCTCGAAAAAATAAAAAAATTGATCGAAACCGTAAAAAGTGCATACAAGGAGGGGGGATCATGGGGGTTCAAGATCCCCCACCCCCATCAAAATCAGCGACAATACTTAGTAATCTGTTTTGAGGTTCGTTGCATAAAGTAGTGAACATGACTGCTTGAAAAAAAGAAGAAAAGAAAAGTCGGACCAAAACCGCATAATAAGGAGCAGTAAATAGTTTTCGAATTATATATATTTTTTTTTTTGGGGGGGGGGTATTAACTGTCATTTATAATAGATGTATTTAAAATATGTAGACAGTAAAATAGCTTTTCTTGAGACAGTTTGTCTGCGGCGCTGTGTTCAGGAGCCAGTATAATGAAAAGCAAAAAAGAAATGTCTGACACCCGATCGATTTTTTTTTTTGCAACAAATTTAATCAACGATAGTTGATTAAATTTGTTGTATGGTTAAAACTGTATCCAAAGCTGCAGGCATCGCTTCAATTGATAAAACCTTTGAGTGTGTAAATGTTTTATTTTATGTAAAGTCTCTGTAGATTATAATTTCTTTCAGTTGTAATTTTTAGATAGTTTCGTTTTTAGCCGTGCTGAGTTTATTTTTAAATGTGCTGTAAATAGTTAATTAGTTTAAATCAGTGTTTTGGATTTAGTATCGTGCAAGAAATGTTAAATTCAAGTGTCGTGTTAGAGCAAAACCTCATTATACGAGGGGTCTCGTAAACTAGCCCACCGTATTTGACGGAAACCCTGTCAAAAATAAAAATAAAAAAAAAGAAAGAAAAAACGTGTTTGTTAGAAAAAAAACTACATATAACAGGGATTCCCAATTTATTCCAACTCACGGCATTCTTTGACGAATTACAACTTTTTCACGGCACCCTTTCAATTATACACGCATATTGAAAATATGCACAGCTTGCAGCACCCCTCGCGGCACCCATTTTGAGAACCCCTGACCTATTACAAAAACACTGAAGCGCTCGGGTGACAAAGCAGTATAGTCTCTTTTTTTTGGACTGTTGAAAAAACTGATGACCCCCCCCCCCCCCATGGAGACATATCTGGAATTCCTGTATCAGACTCTGAGACTGCGACGTCTTCGTCAACCTCCAATATGCACAATTGGAATTAATCAGTCAGTCAGTAATTTATCAAGTCCGAATTATAATTATAGAACGTTTAATTTTTTTAATTAGATTTTCGCCGCATGTTTTACTTTTATTTTAAGCGTTGTTTTACTATTATTTTAAGGGATGTTGTTTTTCTGCATACAGGATGGATGTGTCGAGTGTCATACAAATTTATAATCTAAGATGGATATGTGTCTAATACTATACAAATATTTAATCAACCAGGGGTTTTGTGATCCGAAATTTCCGAAAACTGAGTTGTCATTTCTGAATATTTTATGCTTACATTCTAAAAATGAAAAATTATTTTAATTGAAAACTTTTAAAATGATTTTTATCAATGATTTCAATGATTTTTGTAAGCATATTTGAAGAGCTTCTATTATTTCAATGATTTTGTTTGTATATTTGAAGAGTTTTTACAAGGGGGTGCAGGTGTTGTTCGTAGAAGAAATTTTTTGTACGTAAGACTACGTTCTTGAGCATGACCCCGCTTAAAATGAAATCATGTATCCCCCCTGTTAAGATGTCATGCAATTTCTTCGGTATCATCTGCATGGGATCGTCAAATTCATCATGAGCTTCTTCGTTTTCTGTTGCATCATTCGTTTGCTCGAAAACCGTCTCCGTTTCTTCCTCTTCACTGCCATCATGTGATAAACTTTGCGAATTCTCACAATTGCCACCTGTACAATTAGTACACATAACGGAGCATTTTAACCCGGTTTTTCTGCATCCACAGGCTTTTTGACATCCTTTTTTGCATTTGCAAGAAATAAGTATTTGTAAGGATTGTGGAGCTGGGTTCAAGCGTCATAACAGAGAAATTAACTAATTCTTATTTCTATTCCACCCCTACACACACACACACAGCTCTGGGTTTTTTTCATTCCCTCACCACTGCTAAAGCTGGTGATAGGATCGAAAAGAATGTTGTCTTGCTGCTGCTTCTGTTGGAGATAGCGACAAAATATTAAGTTTACTTTTATATGCGGATTTTACAAAGTATTCATATCTGTAGGCGTTTAAAGTCATTTTTTTCTTGCTTTTTTCAATTTCACTTCACTGTAACCGTATAAGTCAAGAAGGAAGTGTTCTCCAGCTTTAGCAATGATCTCTGGATCAGCATTTGGATTTTTGTATGCTTTAATAGACTGACTCTTAAATTTGGATTTTTTCGAAGTACATTAAT